>NW_020664444.1:24103668-24110168 GCF_002925995.2 Terrapene triunguis
CACACACACACACACACACACACACACACACACACACACACACACACACACACACACAGAGTAGCACTCAGTCTTATCCTCTTATCCATGACTTTATCACAAGCAGATGAGATTACAGTACTGTAATGCTCTTATGCTGGTTATCCTGCTGCTACATGACCCCTTCGGTGGGTTCACATTTATAACAGGGGAAGGGAGGGTGCATTTGTATGCCTTCTCACATTATTGCTGGTGTTGGGGAGTGAGAGTGGAGGTGGGTTGGGGGTTATGTTGGAATCCTCTCTATTAATTTGTTGATTTTAAAAGTACGGGCTTTATGAGGAGTCTGAGTGAAGCAGGGAAGATAGAGTTACACAGTTCTGCTGAAAGTTTAGCCCATGTGGTTCTTTTTCTAGATTAGGCAGAGGGGTGCAAAAGGGCTTTATCAACTTGAACACAGGTTTTGGAGACTGCTTTCTGTGCAACAGCAACTTTGGTTGCTTTTGCAGGAATTCTCAGCCACGTAAAGCTTCCTCCCTCAGTCTCTTCAAAACTATGAGGTCACATTTTGCTGATAGATGGATGCCCCCATGGGCAGCTACTTCAGTGGGAGACATCTATTTATATCAGAGAGGACAATTAGCCCCCAATGTATAAACTCTTCTTCTGCACATAGTCTTTCGGACTGTGTTTTACTGATGTCATATCTAAGGTGCCACAAGATACTTGCATGCTAAGTCCTTACCCAAGCAGGACACAGAATTTAAAGAAAAGAATCTATCTCCTGCTTTGCACAGTTTCCAAACCGTAGCAAGAAAAGTTTATAGAAAAATGCCCTTAGTTAAAGGCAGGTCCCCTTGAATCAGAGATAAAGATCTAATGCTCCCTCATACCCAGACATGTTCTATTAATGAAAAAGCTTTGACTCTATAGAAGGCTATTGCCACCTTTCAAAATCTCCTTAATCCAAAGAGATCATCTAAGTCTTCTTTAAGTGCTAAAATAACTAATATTATAGAACAGCTGCTTTTTTGCCATATGGATCATAATAAAGTAGACTGTCCAACTTGCTTTCTGACTTAAGCATCTTTGAAACAGGCTCTCTTACTCATATATTTTCATCTAGACTACTACCCAGAGTTACTTTGTGTAAGACTGTGGGAGCATGAGGCTACATTTTTAGTACTGGTGTTATGTAGAGTGATAGTCACATGCTAGAAACATGATTAAAACTATCCAGTGCCTTGTTCAAAGGGAAAGTTAAAAGGGGAGCTAGAGTTCCCAACCAGACCACAGAGGGGAGCTGTTGCTTGTGGCCGGTCTCTGGGAGACTGGCAGAACCATTCTGAGAAGTGGAAGACTGGGCTGGGCAGGAAAAGCTGACTGAAGTGGGAGTGGGAGACTGGGGTGGAGAGATGAAAGGGCCCTGCAGCATAAGAAGGAGGATTTTCTCTCCTGTTGGATAAACTATTGGACAGTTGGGAAATCTTATCCAAAGCGGATTCAGGGCAAATCAAGGTTGGGATGAGCTCTGTGCAGAGAGCCTTGACTAGTAAATTAAAGAGAAGTTACTGTAAGCCAGTGTCTATTTCAGTTTTATTGTGATAAAGATCTGTTCACCTTCCCAAGGGAGTGTTTCTGTGCCTACTCTTCCGTTCCATTCATACTGCACCATTCACACTTTCTGTTCCTCCTCTGCCCAGGATTACAGCCCACGGGCCAAATTCCAGTAGATGGAGCCTGGATAAGTGGGTGCAACTCCCAGGTTAGTCTGTGGGATAAATTCAGCAGTGACAGACATTGGCTATAAAATGGGTATGAATGTGCACTGATTTGGCATTCAACGAGTGTGAAAAAGGAGTAATTTACATGCTGGGGAGATGGAAAGGTGCATATGCCTGGTTGCCTGCTAATTACTTAACTTGGACAAAAAGAAATTATTTTTTGGTCATGTCTTCTGCACTTGAGTGTCATCATCCTTTGACACTAATTTCTTTTATATTACCAGCCTTCTGTTGCTGGAATATCCAAGCTAGGTATTTCTTTTGACTGATTTTCCTTTTCATCCTCAGACACATTTAAACACATCTTCATCACTTGTTAAGCATCTTACAGATTCATGCCTATTTAGCTACTGATACAGTGAAGATCCTGCAGCATGCAGTGATTTTCTTTCAAATGGCTTATTGTAATGGCTCTCTTGCTGGCCTCCCATTGTCTGCTCCCTCCAAGTCTAAACTGTAATCCGCTCAGAATCAGGCAGCCCATTTGATTTTTCTTTGTTCCAATTTTCCCCATCTAGCTCTCTTGCTTAAGTGGCATAATTGGTTATCACTTGTGTTAAGAATTCAACTTAATGTTTTAATTCTTGCATTCATTTTGCTGTGTTGTCTGCTTGATAGATCAAGGCAAAGTATTCATTTAGTTTTGGGACTATACTTAGATTATCCTTAATATTTTCCCCTTCTACACTGTCTAACAACCCAACCTCATCCTTCCTTATTCTGTTTTTATTTATATAACTAAAACATATTCTTATTTGTTTTAATTTCCTTGCCAAGTGATAGTTCAGGTAGCAGTTCTCACTTTATTCCTATAATTTCTAACCTCCAAGATGTAGTTTATTTTGCTGATCAATCCATTTTTTCATTCTTTGTAGGCTCTCTGCTTACTCCTAATAACATTTTTGAGGGGGTTATTCATTCAACTGGATCTGGAATGTTCCCCTAAAAGTTTTTCCCATGCTTTGGATACAAATTGCAGATAGATTTTGTACAATTGATTTAAAGAAATTCCAAGCTTCCTCCACATTTAAGTCCTCAAGTTTTCCAGTCCAGTTGATTTCTTTAACTAATTCCCTTGATTTCCTTTTGAAATAAAAAAAACCCAAGTTGATGATCTGGTTTTGATTATGCTTATATCTAATTTACTGTAAACTTATAATCATTAGATCCAAGGTTTTTTCCTCTGACCAGCTCTTCTTTGATGTCCTCGCTACGTACCAAAACCAGGTCTAAAATTGCACCGCCTCTTGTTGATTCAGTGACTATTTGATAAAGAAAACTGTCATCTATCACAAGTAGGACTAACTGGACCCTGCCAGTATTTTAGCATTGTTTAACAAGTTAAAGTCTCCCATTATGACCCAGTTGTGACCCAGTAGTACTTATCTTTCTAATAATATCAAAGAGATCTCTATCCATACCCAAGTCCAACCTTGGGAGTCTATAGCAGACTCCTAACACTATCCCAATAGAGTCCCTTTTATGATTCTTCTCCAAAATGATTTTGACCCAAACAAATTCTGTTTTGTCCAAATTATCACTTCTTATTTCTTTATGGTTACTACATCATTGATGTACAATGCTACCCTACCACCTTTACCACTCTACTTCTATCCCTTTCTGAGAGCAGCCTGAGAGCTGTCAGGAGAGACCAGAACTGAGAGAAGCCCCAGGAGGAGAGTTACCTCCTGCAGGGAGTCTCAAAATAGGGGCACATCTCCAGGGAGGCACCCCTGGGCTGACGGTGTTCAGCTGAGGAGCAACGTATCAGGGAAGACTTGTGAAAGACTGAAGCTCAAGTCTGGGAAGGGCAAAAGTGTTTTAAGTTTTCACTTTTGGGATTTGTTGCAGAACTCCAGGGGGAATCCAGTGAACCACAGCCCTGAAGGAAGCTGTGAGGGGGCATGTCCAGTGGTGAATGCCTCCTCTACAAAAAAAATCTCACTAAATTAATTTAATTTAATAGGGACAAAACCAACAAGGTTTAGTACAAATTACTTAACCTATAGAATAGGGTATAGAATATTTGGTATACATTTAATAGAGATTATTTCTGTAGGTTTTTAAAACCATCCTATTGAATTACACCTCTATCCTGATATAACGCGACCCGATATAACACAAATTCGGATATAACGCGGTAAAGCAGTGCTCCGGGGGGGAGGCGGGGCTGCACACTCCGGTGGATCAAAGCAAGTTCGATATAACGCAGTTTCACGTATCACGCGGTAAGATTTTTTGGCTCCCGAGGACAGCGTTATATCAAGGTAGAGGTGTATTTTGATGGAATATAATTCTCTATTAAATTCTATAGGAAGATCCACAAAGACCTACAGAAAGGCCATAATTTTCTGTTAAATTCGATAGGACTTCTCTGTAAAGCTTGAACATGGTGTCAATAAAGGTTATCGGTGTCATTTGGTTACAAGAGACTTAAGCTAACATTGCATTTTTCTAAGCAGTGATTGACTGAAATCCATTTTTTGTTGCATAAATGTATGATATTTTTGATAGAATTGACCTTAGTTATGCTAAATCCTTGTGATGTTCCACCTCAAAGTTTTCTGTAAGGGCTTGTAGAGAAGATGAACTTCTGAAACTTCTTTTGTCCTTGTTTGGCATTTATATCTAGCTGCTGAATCCTTTGCTAAATCCAGATTGATCAGAGGGGGGAAAAGGCCATTCCAGGCAATCAAAGGCCTATTGGCATATATTGAAATAAAGAGGGATCTAGTTACTTCCCAGTGGGGCTTGCAGTAATAAATTTTACAATTGACTGAAAAGATCATGTTTTGCCTCTGTGCTCTAAAGAGGCCTGGGCCTGATACATGATCTTCAGTAGGACTTTGTTCAGCTGGGAAGAAATCTGATTGGTGGAAAGCTTTGAAAGCTTTTTAAGGAGGAAAATGAGCTGGGGATAGCGGTGGTGAACCTATATCCATGTATTTGTGTGTGGGGAGGGGCAGTTAAACCATGGGTGCAGCTCCTAAGACCTCAAAACTCATGGTAAGAAGGAAACTCTCAAGCTTATTGGCCATTAGATAACCAAAGGTCTAATTTGAAGAGGTGATTTGTATTTACTTGAATCTGGTGTCTTTGTTTATAGCTCTTTATATCACATTGGGTGCATCTGCCATGCTCTAGGGAGCCACCATACACTTCTGTGTCTTTGAGAATTGTGGGAAGGTTGGTTTATTAATCTACTTCAGAATCATAGAAATGGAGAGCTGGAAGGGACTTTGAGAGGTCATTTAATTCATCACTCCATGGTGAGGCTGGAAGAAGTAAATCAAGGCTATCTCTGACAGGTGTTCTTTAAAACCTCCAGTGATGGGGCTTCCACAACCTCCCTTCATAACCTATTCCAGTACTTAATTATCTTTGTAGTTAGAAAGCTTTTCCTAATATCTAACCTAAATCTCTCTTGCTGCAGAGTAAGCCAATTACTTTTCATACCTTCAGCAGACAAGGAGAACAATTGATTACCATGCTGTTTATGACAGCCCTCAACATATTAAAAAACTTATCAGGTCCCCCCCCCCCCCAGTCTTCTTTTCTCAAGACTGAACATGCCCGGTTTTTTAACCTTTCCCCATAGGTCAGGATTTCTAAACATTTTATAATTTTTGTAGCTCTCTTCTAGACTGTCTCCAATTTGTCCACATCTTTCTTGTGCCCAAAACTGAACACAGTACTCCAGCTAAGGCATCACCAATGCCACGTAGAGCAGGACAATCACCTCCCACATTAATTTTATTAGAAAATGTTTAAAAATAGATACAGAGTGTTGAAACTTCAGTTATTAGTCATCGGGGGTAACATACAGAGTATAAGGGGATGTTAGTATTTTGATATTGGATAACGCATAACACATACAGTCTGCAGTATCCCCAATGGGGGGCGGGGTATAAGGTGGATGAATCAAGGTACAGTCAGCAAGCAGTGAGGGTACATCATTCATACAGGAATTACAGGCAATCATAGGTATAAATAAGCAGGCTGGGTAATGAGGATAGGATGACCCTCATATGGCGGAGTTCAGTTCGGTTCGGTGGGTTCAGGGGATAAGGTCCAACAGAGGAAGTCTTCAGGTCTCTTCCTCATTGTGGGTGCACGAAGCCACGCTGGCTCACTCTTGGTATTGGCGGTGGCCGGTGATGTGCTCTGTATAAATGTCTCGGGACCATCGGATAGTGTCCGAGACCATTAGACGTTGCATGAGCCGCGTGTAGCGATGGCCTACCCCGCAGGTCCTCAGTACACGCTCGTTACAGGGGGCCCAGGCGCCCAGGGCCCCAACGATCAGAGCGTCGGTGTACACCTCATAGCCCTTTGCCCACAGGGTGTCAGCCAGGGGGACGTACTTCTTGGGTTTGCGGGCTCGGGCTTCGTGGAAGGCCGGGGTCCTATTCTCGAACGGGATTGTCACATCGATGAGGATGATCTTTTTCCGATCCTCGTCCGCGACGACAATATCCGGGTGCAGCGGGCTGTCGGTACTACTTTTAGAGTATAGTTTTTCAACGAGTTGTGCACCCACCTTATAATAGTTTCATCTAAACCACATTTCCCTGTGGGGATGTATCATCCTTACGCCAACCTAATGGAAAGTTCCATGAGAAGGTAAGGGTCACGATGGGACACTTGCCTGGCAATGGCTCATGGCCTTGTAAGACAAAGGTGCCCCCTAGTGGTCTAGGGATTATATAAGATGAGGTAAACAAGGTAATAAATCAT
>NW_020664444.1:24110178-24112104 GCF_002925995.2 Terrapene triunguis
ATATAAGATGAGGTAAACAAGGTAATAAATCATGGCCTTATGTAAGGAACGGTTGAACCAATCGGTGTGGGGCTATACATGTGATAAACACATGATTCTCCTTCTTGTCCAATCCGTAGATGTGTGATTATAGCCTAATTGTGTTATGTAATGTTGAGAGACTATAAAAGAAAACTTGTAATAAACAGGATTCAGATTCAGCTTGCAACCACATTGGTCGTGTGCTTTATCCGCTCCGCATGGGACCCCACATTTCCCTAGTTTGTTTATGAGAATGTCATGTGGGACTGTCCAAAGCCTTTCTAAACTCAAGGTGTTTGCTGCTTCTCCCCATCCATTAGACCAGTAACCTTCTCAAAAAAGGAAATTAGGTTGGTCTGGCATGATTTGTTCTTGACAAATCTATGTTGGCTATTTCTTATCACCCTAGGATCCTTGAGATTGATTGATTATTTATTCCAGTGTCTTTCCAGGTCTATAATTCCCTGGGTCTTCTTTATTTCCCCCTTTTCAAGATAGCTACTATATTTGCCCTTTTAGTCCTCTGGGACCTCACCCATGCTCCATGAGTTCTTGAAGATAATTGTTAATGGGTCCGAGATTACTTCAGCTAGTTTCTGAAATATCCAAAGGTGAATTTTGTCAGATCCTGCCAATTTGACAACATCTAACATTTAAATATTCTTTAACCTGTTCTTTTTCTTTTCTGGCTTGTGTTCCTCCCTCCTTGTTAATATTATTATTGTTAGCAAACATTAATGTGGTGACAGTGTGCTCAGTGCTGTATAAAGTGAAGGCCCCAAATAACTTAGTGTACAAGACACAGAGAGCAGAAGACACACTGGAAAGACCTGCAGGAGGAATAACCTGGAGAAATATATGTGTAATGATTTGTATATGTACATGAGGTGTGTATGGATTTCAATTCTCCATGTTATTCCTCTGTCTATCTTTATCTACATACATTTTTAATGATGTGATGTTCTGTTCCTGTTCAGATGATCCTGAGCCTTCAGCCTCGTATGTAATTCGGAGGATACATCACTCAAGTTTCATCACTGTTCCTTGAGCCTAGTCTTTTTTCTATGTACGAAATATAAGACAATTTCTTTACTGTAATATGGGTTTGAGGAGTTAGGATTTGATAACAGGATCCTACTGTTTTGTTTCCTTACTCCAATGGGAAATACAACTGTGCAGATGGTTTGGCATTTACAGGAACAGCCTGGAAGCTATAGGGATTATGGAGGTATGTCAGAGCTACATTACGACTCCTCTATCCCTCCACACAGTTGTGAATGGAAGCTTCGTACCACCCCTCTAATGAAGATCCTTTTTATTTGATTTGTGGTTGACTTGAATTTCCCAGGTATTAGGAGCAGTAAAGGAGTCAAACATGCTCTATAGAGAGACCCAAATTTAAAACCTGACCTTTTCGATCAGAAAACTGCCATTTTGACATAATTCTGTTTCATGAAAACTTTTGGAAGGCTTGGTTTTCATTCGGATGTTGAACAAAAACAAGTGTTTGAAACTTTGAAGATCTTTTCAAAAGATAATTACCATTGTCTGGCCAGCCAACTCTAGCGATGGCTTTAAGATCTATATACCTTTTGGCCTTGACCCTGTGTATGAGCCCAAGAACTTCTGCAGTGATGTTGAAAATAAAGGTACAGTGCAACCTAATTTGCAATCTGATCACAAATAGAAACAAAGACGATGTTAGAAAAACAAACCCTTGATCTATTCTTGAATAGCAATTATGAGGCATTTAGCATAGGATAGCAGTTATGGGAAAATATTTTTCTTTCCCATTTGAGGCAATCTGTGTGCCCATGAGATTTAATTAATGGATTGTTATTTATTCTCAGTTCTCTCCCTTCTGTATGAATTAAGAATAAAAATAACACATTTAATTTGGCTGCT
>NW_020664444.1:24112114-24120489 GCF_002925995.2 Terrapene triunguis
AATCACTAGATACAAGAAGGAGAAGGTTATATTGTCATGAGGAAGAATTACATTCATAGTTGCCCCGGCATGTTAAAAATGTGTTGGACTGTTAAAATGCAAACATTTCAACAATAAATAATACATTTCATGGGGAATTTGGCTTCAGGTTTGGTGAAGAATATTGTGTGGTGGCGCCAATTCTCTTCTCAGTTAGGCCCAGATCTGAAGCTCTCTGAAGTTAAGGAGAGTCCTTCCATTAGCTGCAATGGAATTTGGATTAGGCCCTTCCAATCAGGTGAATCAGAAATAACTGCATTGATATCATAGAAGTCACAATGGTGAATACGTGACGTAAATCAGTCTGTTCTACCTCTTCTCTACACCAGTATATTTTCCTTGATCTCAGTGGTGTTATTTTTGACTCATACTATTGGAAGAGCCTAATCCAAACCCCATGGACTAGAGTCAAAATTTACTTGTGGATGATTGGAGAATAAATTAGTGAATCCTTAAGATCTTGGGTGCTCCAGAAAAGTTTTCATGGGTGAGAATATTTTAGCCTAGGTAGCGTTCCACTATCAGTAGTAAAATTTCAAAGTCAGAGGAAGTATCAGGGGGTAGCCGTGTTAGTCTGTATCCACAAAAACAACAAGGAGTCTGGTGGCACCTTGAAGACTAACAGATTTATTTGGGCATAAGCTTTCGTGGGTAAAAAAACCACTTCTCCAGATGCATGGATCTGAAGAAGTGGGTTTTTTACCCACGAAAGCTTATGCCCAGATAAATCTGTTAGTCTTTAAAATCAGAGGCGTTATCGTGTAAAAATTAGAGCTGCTCAACATTTTTCAAAATGAAAAATTACCCTTTCTTGAAACTAGAATTTGTGGAAAGTTTCCATTGTCTGGTTATGCTGGAAAAAAGGTAAAAGAGGGCTTTTTCTGCATCAATATGGACGTAAATAATCTGTAAATAATCTCCCCTCTCTTCCAGTGACCTGGTAGAGGGATGGATCAGTGTCCCCACAATGACCTGGTCTGAAGCTGCCACAACAGCCAGTCCTTCTCTGGTTATCTAGCCTTTAAAGGGGCCACACATATTTTCCTACAAGCCAGATGGTGGCCCCACTGCTAAGTATGTGGTGAGATCATTTTCCAACTAAAAAGTTTATTTTTTTCATTTGGTTTCTGGTTTACCTCCCCTTCCCCCCCACACACACACTTTCTTCTCCATTTTTTCATTCTCTTCCCCTCACCCCCTTTTTCCTTGGCAAAATAGAAAAAGGACAATGGGGGGAGAAGGGAGAGAGACACAGAGAGAGAGAGAACAAATCTGAACACTCAGTGAATTAAAAAAAAAGGTAACTCATTCTTTTGAAAGTGTGTGGAACAAAAATAAGTGAGATTTTTTGATGAACCACTTCTAAAAATGAGATTGTAATAAATTCAATGGACCAGATCCTCAGCTGGCATAAATTGTAATAAGTGACTGCAGTGAAGCTATGGTAGATTGAACCAGCCAAGTATCCAGCCCTCTATTTTATTTCAGACAGTGCTGAAGATCTAGTTTTTGTCTCTTACACAAAGAGCTCCCTTTGAAATTGATGGAAGTCTTTCCATTGACTTCATTAGGAGTGAGACCAGGACCTTAAGGAGCAAGTCTGTCCCCTTGCTCTGACAGCCAGAAAATGGAGCCTGAATTGGCCCTTCAGTCTGTAATGCCTGGTGCCCCAAGAGGAGTGTAATCACAGTTCAAAGCTATAATGGCTCAGACTTGGGAAATGACAGAAAATGATAAAACAAACAAATGTATTGACACGCTACCTTTGTGTAATTACTGTATGTAATTGCACAGCAACCATTTCCTGAAAGCTGTACTCTACATACTGAAGATCTAATTAACAAATACTGTAACAGACTAAGATTTGGGTCATTTTTCTTATTACTAATTCCCCAGTGCCTGCTATGATGTATAGTTATGAGCTTGACTGTCTATGGAGTCTTATTTATGAGATCTGTGCGTGGTGGGCTAACAGAATTGATTTTTAAACACAGTTCAAGGATACGTTTGACTTTTGGGCCATGTTGTCATGATGTAATTTTGTTTCTAATCTAATTTTTTTTTTTTTTTGTTAAGGTGCTTGGACTTTTGGACCTGACCTAACAAATAAAAAATATATTCCCCACACAACTTCTTTAAAAATGGTCCTCTTTCATTTCCAATAGAAGATTTCTTAAAACACAAACTGGAAATGTTCTCCCACAACCAGGTCCTCTAATGGAAAGTTACATAGTCAGAGAGTGATCCAGGACCTCCTTTTGTCTGGTCCAATAAACCAGCAGTTCTTTCAAAGTGTGACATCTGGAGAACCACTAGGGATAGAAACGACTACTATACGTATTGGAAGACCGGGGATTTGTCCTGTGCCTTGTGGTGTATGGGAAACATTTTTTCCTAGCCCTGGTGGCAACATCTGTTAGTATTCAGCAAACGCCTGCATGCATCACCACCCAACGGCATGAGACCTTAACGTGTGTGAGGCCTGCACCACAATGTAGCGGTGGTGAAGGATGGTTGTCAGCCTTCATTGGCTATATAAAGGTGTGTCCACTTTGTCAAGTGTTTGTAGCATCCTGACCTATGAGCCAGCCAGTCTACCCCCATAGGTGAAAGTAATCTTAGAACTAAGCGAGGCTATGAGGCAAATCTTGATAGGTTGAAACTATATGTCTGGATTCAATAGCAAATTGGCATTTCTTTCATCAAGGGCAGGACTGCCATCGAGTGCAGTTGGTCCTGGGTCTACTAAGCATGATATAAAGCAGTGGTATATGGAAAGAGTACTGCAGCTGAGCATACATTGATTCTAACAGGCTTTAGTGATTTATAGCATCAGCTGTAACAGCATGTTAGAAGGTAACATGCTATGATGTGATTTAAACAACAACTCCGTGTGATGGCTGAAATGTCAAGAGGGGAAGATGTCTATTTTCTGGTCAGCCAATATTAATTCAGATGCCTGCTGTCCCAAATAATTTTTTTTAAACAATCTAAGCAGTGGAAAGCTTACAAGAGATAAATCTATTGTTCCTGAAAAGAGAATGACTATGTTATAGATAATGGTCATAAGTTTATTTTTGGCTATCCTGCTGTCTCATTTGTTTTATATATGTTGGCTAATTTGTGCATAAATGTAACTAGTGGTCAGACTGAGTAATTCAAGAATCCTGGTTCAGTAGTCCTATAAACAGATAACATATGAGTACACGACAACTTTCAAATTTCAGAAGACTATTAGCAGGCCAATAACTGGTGCATAAGTACTTAATCTATTCTCAGAAACAACTTCTTCTACAATGGTATAACAAGCTGAATTAAAAACTGCCATACCCAAAAGGTTACAGACAGCGCACAAAAAAATTGCAAACTAGAACCCACTCCTTGATGTATAAAATAACTTGCCCTTTAGCTCTCCACAATAATTTTGTCTCAAAACAACCTCTACATATAGTCACCTGATTTTTTTTTTTTTTTTTTTTTTTTTTAGGGAGTGAAGGCTCAATCAATTACTTTTTTGCATAAAAGGGTGCTTTAGTTGTTTGTGCATTATGAATCATGTGCAGACATTAATTATAACTAAAGATAAAGGGAGAGCCATATGTGGTTATTTGCAAAATCCAAATGTTCTTGACATAAGAAGTTTTGGATACTGGGATAGTTTCGCAGGAAAGGTTTTATGTTTTGATTAAGTTTGTGTGGAAGCAGGGGTTAGGATGGTGACAGCAACAGGGGCACAAGAACAATTTTTATAGTGGGGGCGCTGAGAGCCAATGAACCAAACTGTAAACCCCGTAAATAATGGAAACCACTTCAAGTCAAGGGGTGCTAGTTCCAGCACCTATGCCTGGCACCATAGTTTATGCAAGCAAACATGCAAGAATGGTTCACAGAATGTGCATGTACTTAAATAGGCTTGGTCCTTTCCCCATTTGTGGTGAAAGAATGGATACTGGGATAGTGAATGGCAATGTACTTGAAGGCAAATGCTGCCTATCCATGCCGGAGTGTGCCAAGCCTAATAATCAGTATTACCACTGGTTCTGATGCATAGGGTAAGGGCTCACTCCTTTACACTATGGAGCTGTCTCTATAGTAGTGTGGTGTGATGGAAGGGGAAAAAAAAGATAGGGGCAAGGACATGCCCACTAGGGACAAAGACTATGCAGAGACACTGCTTGAAACTTCTCTATATTGATTTCTTCATCAATCTTCCTGTGATGGAATTGGAGCTGCTCTCTAACTTATGAATACTGTATGTTGACTTGGAATGTTTACTGTATGAATGTTCTAGTTTAATAGGGGACTGTAAGGGAAGAGAATGGCTCAAGATAAGCCAGCCCTCAGCAAACACTGGAGGGTTGTTAAGAGACAATTTCTGACCATTGGCTCTCAGGACTCTGGCTTGATCTCCTGCCGATCGTAGCAGACTGGTTTGGGCCAGAAGGGCCAAAACTGGGAATACATAACAAAAGAACTCTGGCAGTTTAAAAAAGGGCCTCCCTCTCAAGATGGGGAGAGTTCTTTGGGGGGAACCAGGCTGAGACACAGCCAACTGTGAGTGTGTTTGAAGGCATTCATCCTGCTTAGATTACAAGCAGAGGATGGTGCACCTTTAAAAGGGACATGTGTGGACTATTTAAAATATGTTTTTCTCTACAGACTTGTTCCCAGTGTTACATGAACACCACTTTGGTTTTAAGAAGGCTCTGATCACTGTATACCACTGGTCACAGACACCTGAAGGGAAGAACCATGAGTTCCAGAACTCAGTCCGACCCGCTAAATACGCGTAGGCGATACACAGGGCAGTGGAGGGCCAGGCCTTCTTAAAACCAAAGTGGTGTTCATGTAACACTGGGAACAAGTCTGTAGAGAAAAAAAATATTTGAAATAGGTCTAGGACTGGGAGAACTGCAGAATTCCCCCCAGGAAAGATAAAGGCATGAGGCTTGATACCTCAGACTAGAGAGGGGACCGAGGTGCAATCCTACCCCCATGGCCTGCACCCATGGCACATCCTTCCACAGTTCTGGATGCTTCATATAAATTACCAGCTGCAACATGTAGGGGACTCAATGAGCTGTAGCTGCTACTTTAGAGGCTGCAGAAGGGCTGGGCAGCTGCTCCAGGCCCTCGCTCCTGGTTGTAAGGTTAGGACTCCATCCTACCCAGCCAGCCCCCCGACAAGTGCAGACCCCTGAACATAGCCTGTTCACCCAGACTTTGCACAGGGGACAAGCATTTGGCTCTATGTTTATTCTGGAGAGACAAAGAGGTTCAGGCGAAGATAACTGTTTCTGACTGATAACTCACTGCTGCTACTCAGCTGTATCCCTAACTCCCTTGTGGCAGGAATTTTCAGGAGTCACTTCCTTGCCCCTGGTGGTGTTCTTCCATTGCCCAATCCCCACCCACCACTACTGCATGAAGCTTTGGAGAGAGTTTTCAGCTTGTCCCCAGTTAGCTATGGAAATTCTCTCTTCAGCGGGGGCTGCTTCCTGCTGCTGCATAAGGAAGCACTCAGGATGGACCACATTCAGACGACCTAGCAAGGTATGAGGCTTATTCCCAGGACCCCCCAAAATCTCCCTTCCTAAAATATTTCCATTTTTAAATGCAACTTCAAAATAAGCTATATCTCACCTTTCTTGCCAAATGAGGGTAAAGAGGATGGAAATTTAAGAAACTGTTTCCAAGGGAAGTCAATTTCTTGTCTAACTACTATAAATCAATGCTGAACCCAATGGGAGCCAGCAGCACATCCGAAGATAGTTCAGGATAGTCAAAGGCGTTCAAGATCCACCTCAGTGTAGTTATTCCCCACCCCTGCTCTTTTGCTGTCCTGAGTACCAGCAGAGAGATCTCTAATAAGAATGATAGCACAATCACTAGGAGAACAATTAGATTCTTTTGGTGTCAGTCTTAAGGTCATTGGCATTTAATATGCATGTAGAATATAATTAATAATGGGCAGTCAGCCATGTCAAATAGCCACTCATGTTTAGTAAATGAAAGGCTCTCTCACTGTAGAAATAGTGTTGCACCTATAGTACTAGATCATAATATTAAAAAGAGCAGGTGCTTCTAGTGATACCATTGGAAAGAAAGTCACAGAATAGCATTCAGCCAGTCCAGTGGGTAGTTTCCCAGAGAAGATGCATTCATGGAACGTGTCCCACACTCATCACACTTGCAGGTTTTTAAATGTTTTCCGGGGACTCCCTGTTCAAGTTTGAGCCTGCGAAAATTCCATGCACTGTTACAGAAAGCAATTGAGTACATATGGGCTATTTTTATTCTAGCAGAACAAGGTATTGTGGGGGAACATTACATGATTTTATTTTTAATTAGCAGTTTACTTTCTAACAACCTTCCAGAATTAGAGAAAGGCCTGAACCAAAACCCTAGATCCCGATCTCACTCTACTTTCATGATAGTCTGAACAAAAAAATCTCAGTTCCAAATATCCCCTAATTCAGCACTTTGAAGCTTGGATCTGAATCTGAACTATTCTGAGGTCAGAGCTGGTCCTCTGTAGAGTGAGGACCTGTTAATCTGAACCCTGATGTGGATCCAGATCTGGAGGTTTGGATTGCATCCATTTTTACATGATATAGAGAAGATTTTGTGTGATCTTGTTCAGGCTCTGTTGTATTCGTTTAGATGGAATAAATTGGCTCCACAAGTCAAAGGTGTTAACATGACCCTGCCACTGTCTAACATTAAATGCTTAAAACAAGTTTTAAGGTATGGTAAGCAGCCTATTTAGTACCATTGCAAATACCACTACAAATCATTTAAAATCATTTATTAAAGATACCGAAAAAGGAAAAACAGTTAAAACATTTGAAATGTAAAGCAGTAAGTAAGGCTTTCTTTTTAATGACTTCCCTAGTTCCCTTTCCCTTTAGTTGGAGAGAGTTTTTTTAGGATTTTTCTTTCTATTTGACAATCTTTTAGATGGTCATAACAGCCCATTTTGGGAAAAGAAAAGAAGTTAATTGAAATGGGCTGGAGCTGTCATTGTTAAAGTCTGAACCTGTTTCCTAGAGCAGCTCTACACTTAAAAAACTGCAGTGATGCAGCTACAGCGCTTTAGTGAAGATGCTACTGTGCCAATGGGAGAGCTTCTCCCGTCAGCATAATTAATCCAGCTCCACAAAAAGCAGTAGCTATGTTGACAGGAGAAGCCCTCCTGTCTACACCAGGCATTAGCTCTGTATAACCGTGTCGTTCAGGGGGATGGGTTTTTCACACCCCTGAGCAATGTAGTTATACCGATGTAAGTGTGTAGTGTAGACATCATTTATTGTGACATTGAACTTTCACTCACTTTTTACTGTTGTGCTTACAATTAGGGTACATTGGTAGGCCCAATTAGCACAACACTACCTGCAAGTTTAGAAGAAGGGGTGAAAAGTCAGGAGTATCAGTAAGGCGATTTCTTCCCTTCTATCTCTGTATTCCCTCAGATTATTATGGAATAGCTGCATTACCCATTTTGGAGTGGAAGTACCACAGCAAGAAACATACAGTGCCCAGGCTGAACATGGCAGCATTAGATATGTGTATTCTAAAGAGGGAGTGTTGTGTGCTGATTGGAATATCATTAACACTGCTCTGTGATGCTGCACTTTCATAGCAGCATCCAGGGTAGGGGATGGGGTGTCAGACTCTGCGCAGAAACCCAGCTATACAGTGCGGATGTGCTTGTGGATGAGAATTTCAAAAGAGAGCCTCTCTCCCCACCGCCAAGAGTGCTTGGTACCATGCAGGTACATGGTACTTAACAAGTAAGAACAGCTTGATGAGATATCCCCACTACGTTGAGGGATTTACAAGGAAACTTCCCTGCAACCCAGTTGTAGACCCCATGGATAAAATTCTGTAATGTAACATCTATGAAGTCAATAGAATTTACACCAAGGATGAACTTGGCTCCTTACCTCATGTGTCGGTTTGTGTAACCTGAAGTAAGTGAGTGCATATCTTAGGTCATGTCTATGCTAACACTTTTGTTGGTGTAACTTACGTCACTCAGGGGTATGAAAAAACACCTCCCTGAGAGAGGTAAGTTACACTAACCTAATCGCTGATGTGGACAGCGCTATGTTGCGGGAGAAGCTCCGGCCACTCGTGGAGGTGATTTTATTATGTCAATAGGAGAGCTCTCTCCCATCAGCAGAGAACAGACTCGTTGAGAATTTGAAAGTAGAAGGCAGCTTGGGTGAAAGTGATCATGAAATCATAGAGTTTGCAATTCTAAGGAAGGGTAGAAGGGAGAACAGCAAAATAGAGACAATGGATTTCAGGAAGGCGGATTTTGGTAAGCTCAG
>NW_020664444.1:24125489-24139636 GCF_002925995.2 Terrapene triunguis
CTAGACAGTATTTGGTCCTGCCATGCGGGCAGGGGACTGGACTCGATGACCTCTCGAGGTCCCTTCCAGTCCTAGAATCTATGAATCTATGAATCTATGAATCTATATGAGTGATCTTACAGCAGCACAGCTACATCGGTACAGCTGTGCCGCTGTATGCTCTCTAGTGTAGACCTATCCTTAGACGATGAAAACATTTATGCACACAGGATTTGCAAACATTGTTGTGACGTTGTGCAGTCTATATGGTTTTATAAAAATATAAGTGAATGTAATGTAATTGGGATATGCTTCATGCAAAAGGTCTCTTGTAAGGTATCATTACAAAGCTCATAATCTACTGAGTGTGATCATCCTATTTGTAGAAATGTACCACTCTTGTATCTAAAACTAGAAATATAAAACATAACTCTGAGGGCCTATTGTAATTATGTAAAGTGTGGGCCACTAAGGATGGTTTGGAATCTTGATGACTCCCATTGTCTGCAGATGACTGTATTTACCTTTGAGTCTTCCTGTATATGTGTGTGCTGGCAAGTGAGTAATGAAGTCTTGCAGTGACATGTGATCATGTCACCTGAACTGGAATCCATCTTTAACCTGGTGCTTTTCCAGTGAGGGGGGTGGAAACCCAGAGGGACAAAGGGTTCCCGCCTTATGCAAAAGATATATAAAGGGGTGGAACAGAAGAGAGAGGGAGAGGAGCCATCATGGAGAATCCCCTAGCTAACACCTAAGCTGGAACAAGAGCTGTACCAGGGGAAAGAATTGTGCCCAGGCCTGGAAGGTGTCCAGTCTGAGAAAAACTTACTGAAGCATCTCTGAGGGTGAGATTATCTGTATTTAGTTTGATTAGGCATAGATTTGCGCATTTTATTTTATTTTGCTTGTGACTTACTTTGTTCTGTCTGTTACTACTTGGAACCACTTAAATCCTACTGTCTGTATTTAATAAAATCACTTTTTATTTAGTAATTTACTCAGAGTATGTATTAATACCTGGGGGAGCAAACAACTGTGCATATCTCTCTATCTGTGTTATAGAGGGCAAACAATTTATGAGTTTGCCCTGCATAAGCTTTATGCAGGGTAAAACGGATTTATCTGGGTTTAGACCCCATTGGGAGTTGGGCATCTGAGTGCTAAAGACAAGCACACTCCTGTGAGCTGTTTTTAGGTAAACTTGCAGCTTTGGGACAAGTGATTCAGACCCTGGGTCTGTGTTGAAGGGGACTGGAGTGTCTAATTCAGCAAGACAGGGTGCTGGAGTCCGGAGCTGGCAGGGAAAACAGAAGCAGGGGTAGTCTTGGCACATCAGGTGGCAGCTCCCAAGGGGGTTTCTGTGATCCAACCCGTCACAACTGTGTCTTCCATAGCCTCTGGCTCGCAGTCTGCTAACAGAGGTGCTGGGATTTACTGTAACCCTGGTATGTTGTGTGCCCTGGTCTTGCCATCATAACAGTGGTACTTCTCAAGCACTGTCACCAACCAGCCCAGACACATGTACTGCCTGTAGCCATCTGTCTTTATCCTGACCTTACCTTCCCAGCGTTCTAATATCTTTATCACCTGTAGCAATCTTGCTAAAATCTTTGCTCTGCTCTGTTATTATAGGTTCCTGCATACTCTGCCACTGATATTTCCCTCTCAGTTGGCACTGTTCTCACTCTGTTCTCACTGTTGTCACTCTGCAGCAAATGTTTTCAATTATAATATTATCAAGAACAAAACATTTCAAGAATCCCACAGCTCTGAGAGCCAGTAAGAAGTTTAGGATGACTATTCTAACTGACCATTGTTTAATGCCCACAAACAAACCACCACTCATTTAGCTTCTAAAATTCTAGCTCCCCAGGAGAGGTGACCACTGTGTTTTAGGACAACTACAGGAGTTAAATCTTCTGGCAAAATCTTGGTGGCCAAACAGCTTATTTTCTGTAGTATTATGGTACAGTATAAATCCCGGAGACAAGAGCTGGGCAAACTATTTGCAGTAGACAGTTTATTTGATTCTGTTCCTGAATTTTCTCCTAACAGACATTGGCATGTTCATCAAAATCATTTGATGACAAATGTATCAATTTATGGATTTCCACACAAACTATTCACTAAGACACTTTACTTGAGTGTTCACTATTCAATTAGGGACATCCGCCATCTAGGTCACAGGGTATATTTCTGCCCCTGGATCATATGGCTGAATAAGATAAAGGTTCGAATAAGTCACTTCTGGTGGATTTGTTATTTTTTTCTTTTGCAAATATTCTTGCAAAAAAAAATTACTTGCACAAATTGATTAATGGAAAAACAAGAGCGTCCCAAATATTGTTGAGATGAACAGCAGAGTTATTCAAATACTGTTCTTCAGTATTCAGCCAGCTCCAGGTCTGATACTTCACTAAAGCTTTTTCTTTTCAAACACTTCCAGCCACCTAATGTTGAGGCCATTGCTCCTCAAACTATACAGCCTAGGCCCTTTATTAGTAAAAAGTATAATGTTTATTAAGTTCTTAAAAGGCAGGTTAGAGGAAAACCACAGAGCTTCTATTCACCGCCACAGCACCTGGCAATGGTTAATGGGAAAACCTAGAGCTCAGTAGACATGCTCACGTCTTTAACATCTGCTTTAGCATAAACCATCCCATCCTAACACTGCATCATCTCATTTGTATAGATACCCCCATGCTAAAAACTTGATATCCCTCCTCACAGCCTTTCTCCACTGGCCACCAGTTGGCTCCATGGGGATTTCACACATTGCGCCTCTATTATTCCTTTAGACAGGGCTGTCCCCCCATTGACTTGTTGGTGGGCTTTCTTTGGGAATAGATAGAACACTTTCACCAGGAAGCAAGTAGAGGAGAGTCAGACCCATTCAGGGTAAATGACAATAGATGCTAGGTAGAGCTGATCACCCTTTTTTAAAACAAAAAATAGTTTGAAAAAACAGACTTTTTCCCCCAAAATCAGAAATTTGGGGGGAAATTATTTTTTTTAAAGTGTCCTGATTGTCAGCAAGATTGGAGAAGTTGTTTCTTTTCCCCTTTCTCCTTTAGTGCTCCTCTTTCTTAGGGACAAAATGGAAATAAAAAGGAAAAGGGGGTAGGGAAAAGGGGATTACATTGCAATGTCAAGATCTTAATCTATTGAAGAAGAGTCCTGAGCTCACATTGTTCCTCTCATATATTCTGGAAGGTATATGGAGGTCAAAGCTAACATGGTGAGTATACCAAGATTAGTTCTCAGGGGATTTGAGTTCATACTTAGACTATTTCTCACTGTCAAGATGATGATTATCTGCTGCCAGAAGCTTATCTGGGTATTACTTGTATAGAACAGAAGAAAACTAACCAGTACGATATACTGTGGGTGAGGGAAACGGAGATGTTTCAGCTCAATATAATATTACTTTGTCTTTCCTATGCATAAAAATAACAAACACAGTGTGAGAAATTGTACTTTAGAAATCAACTGCAATTAGTAAGTTAGAAGGTCTCATTGTTTTTAAACATTGCTTACTCCAGCAAGAGGTTTGAGATTTCTATCATTCAGCTGTGGTGTGGAAGATGAAATAGACGAAGATGTCTAAATTGGAAATAGTATTATTCTTGTATTTCAATAGAATCTAAGAGTTCCAGTCATGGACCAGAACCCCATTATGCTAGGTGGTGGTGTGATGGGGGGCATCTGGCTCTTTGAGGCCCCGGCTGGAAGCCTTCTGGTCCTATCACACCTCGCCCCAGGAAAGGAGCAGCAAAGGTGGGTCCTCCAGGCCTGCCTAGAGAGGCTACATAGAAGCAGCCAATCCAAGCTCAACAGACTCAGATAAAAGGAGCAGGTTGGTTCTTGTGTGTGACCTGAGGGGTGAGGAAGGGGGCTCTGAGTGGGCCACAGGAGCTTGATGGGCTTTGTTTACTGGCCCTGGGGGAGAGAGGACCTGAGAATTGTAAGGTAATGGGTGAAAGGAAAGGGACCAGGTGGTAAGAAGCCCAGGGAAAATGGCAGGAACCAATTAAAGGGGGAAGTATGTGGCTTCTGTGTATATGGTTCCTGGGTTGGGACCTGGAGTAGTGGGTGGATCTGCATTTGTCCACTGGCAAAGTGGCCTAAGCCCTGGGGCAAAGCTCCTTTAGATGCCCAAGTGAATGGCTGGATTAAAAAGGGGTGAGATATAGGGCTTAAGACTCTGGTGAGGGCCAACAGTGGTTTGAACTCTTTGCTACCCTGCAAGGGGTCATCCATTTTGACTGGGTGTACTGGCTGGAGGGCTGAGCCACTGAAGACCTACCTCGTGTGGTTGGCACCCAGCTGAAAGGAGGCACTCATGAGAGGTAAGTGTCACACTATCACAGGTGTGCAAATGCAGAAGAAAAAGACAGTCCTTGCTCCAAATACCTTGCGGTCTAAAGAAGGTTCAAGAGACAGCAGTTGACGACAGACCTACAAGGGAGCAGAGGGAAACAATGAGCATTCTGGTCAGAATGATAGGCACCAGTCAACAAAAGATTTTCTTTGTTTAGCTACTAGGCTGCATGATATGTTGCTGCTGATAACAGCATATATATTTGAAACTACAGATCAGTTATATCTGCCCTATTTTTTCTAATCTCTGTGGAAATTTTTTTTCTTAATATTTTTAAGAAGCAGAGGAAAACACTGGGAAAGTTTGCTACCAGTGGTTTTACTTAACCAAAGATCATCACTACAATTAAATTGTTCTTCTCTGTGTTGATGTTCAAGCTAGGAGCCGTGTACAATATTACTGTGCTAGATTGGTAATTATTTTGTGTATATAGTTCCAAGATGTGAACTAGGTACTTCATGAACCGATTAAGACAGGACCCTGTTTTATAATCTCATAAACTAATGGCCTCATCCAAAACCCATTGAAGTCACTGGTTTTGGATCCAACTCTAGGATCCTGATTCTGTAATTAGATCTATGTGGATGGACCTTTTGCCCAGAGTGGAGCCTTAGTGCAGAGGACCATCCATGTGGACCACATTGACTTCACTGAGATCCTTAATAGACAATTTACACAACAAAAGAGGATGAGCGAATAATATACCATATGAGATTGTTACAAGTGTTTCTATCTATATAAAGTGATTGTCTTTAGTGACTAAGTCACACAAAAATATTGTAAGAAAATAGCCAGGACTGCAAAATCCTCTCTTCAAAGAAATATCCAACTAGAATTAGGAGGTAAACTCCATGTAGGGAGTTTAACTAGAATGCAATGAGAACAGGAGTACTTGTGGTACCTTAGAGACTAACAAATTTATTTGAGCATAAGCTTTTGTGGGCTACAGGCCACTTCATTGGATGCATAGACTGGAACATACAGCAAGCAGATATTTATACATACAGAGAAGATGAAAAGGTGGAAGTAGCCATACCAACTGTAAAATTAAAATTATGGGAATATGTTCTTGGGCAAATGGATATTTTAATACCTTTTTGCCTACTCAAAATTGCATGTTTCATGGATAATCAAACAGGGTCAGATTTCAATAGCAGCTGCTGGGTGCCAAGCACTTTAGACACATTTTTCACTTCTTTTAACAGTGAAGGTACTTCGGCATTGGAACAACTTACTTAGGGACATGTTGGGTTGTCCAATCACTTGATGTCCAGTCTTGATTTAAAGACATCTTTTAAAAATATATTCTAGGACTCAAACAGAAGTTGCAGGCCTTTTGCTGAGATTACTGTATGAGGGTCTATGACTTGTGTTATGCAGAAGGTAAGACAAGATCATAATGGTCCCCTCTGGCCTTCAGATCTATACACTTATGTGTCTGAACGGGATCTCAGCTCTTCTGAAACTCTGGCCTCATTTGTGTGTGCTAGATGAATGCTTTGAAAATATGATGAATGGCGTACTCTCCAGATACACACTCCATCAAAAGTGTTGACTGGGTAAGTGCCTGGCATCAGTGCTTTTCAGATGTCTGGGAGAATTGTAAATGAAGTATTAAATTCAGGTAATTTGTATATGGGGTAGAGGTAGGGTTGGAACGGAGGACTCTTCCCCTGGGGAAAAAATGGAAATGCTTGTCATGTGGAAGGGGAGATCTTCAAATGTTCTCTGCTTGCATTTATGTACCCAAGTGACAGTCAGGATTTCTAATACATTTGCCCCCCACTCCGCCAAAGTTCCAGTTCTAAAACTTATGGTCAAAGTTTTCAGAGTTGCTCAGTTCTAATGTGGTGTGCTTTTTTGAAAGTGTGTCCCCCTGTCCTCACTGGAAGGGAATGTGATGTTCAGATATATTAAAATGTGTTAGTTTCTATGTGCCCTATTTCCCAAGGACTTTTTCCTGTAGGTGGAAAGTGGCAGGGGAAATCCCCTCAGGACTGGTCCACTAATGATTTTTGACCGCAAAGGACTGTGATAAGGTGACCCTACATGGAGCATCTTCCTACAGCAGGCCATGGCATGACAAGTGCACTTACCTCAGTTTCTCCTCAGTTCAGCCATAAAAAGAATAGTTTCTCTCCCTGTCCAATACAAAGTCCCACTTTATTCATGTACACATAGTAATCCATAGAACCCTCATTGTAAAGCCACTCTCTCAACTCCCGCAGTAAAACATATAAGAGGATGGCAATTTTCTATTCCCTTCTCCAGGGACATCGCTTCTAGGTCACCACATGTGAGTCCACCAGCTCTCAGTTCCCGGTCCCTTTCTGCCCTTGTTCCATGGCCCCACTCTCCTGGCCGTCTACTGAGAGTGATCAGGCTCATGACTCTTCTACCCAGACACAGTCCCACAACTCAGCCCTGTTCAGACTCCCAGCACTGGCTATCTGGCTCAGGAAGGTCAACAAGCTAGCTCCTCCACTGGTCTCCTAACCAATTCCTCCCTGTTCCTGGGGAGGGCTTGGAGACCTTTCCACTTCCTGCAGCATTCCTGCCTTGCCCAGACTGCTCTTACCTGCCCTTTCCTGGCTTCTCCACTTTACACTGTCAGGCAACTCTGCCTCACCAAATCCTTCTGTCATCTCTCATATCCTAATTGGGAGGCAGATGAGAAGTCACAGATGCACTATACCCCGCTCCCTCTTAAGGGGCCAGTGCCACCGTGTGATAGCCACGAAAAGAGAGAGAGGCTTTACTAATCAGGAGGAGCCGGGAAAGAGGCAGGATTAGATTCTGATTGCCAGTGTTTGTAGTGATAGCCTGACTTATAGCTAGGCGGCTTGAAATGTACAGCATGAAACAATGTGGTCTTCGTGAGTAGCACAGCACCAGCGATGCAGCTTGACCTATCAGGCCCTAGATAATACCATCAATGTCAGTTTCTCTCACTCAAATGTCTCCCATGAGGGCCAACACCTCTCCTCTTCACAAGGCTGATCTCTGTCAGAGTAGTGATGGAAAAGAACATAACCTAAGAGCTTCAGACAGCATTTAAATTTGGTCCTAAAAATCCTTCAGTCAGAGGAAGAGGGAATGCGTTGGGTGATGGTGAATGAGGCTCAGTAAAATTGCGAGTAGTGTTAGTATCTCCCGGAGAGCTTACAATGCCCTGCAACTGGCATGTCCTGCGACAAGCTATTCTAGTGCAACCACCCAGAACCCATTTAATAATCACCTCTTTGGTTTCCCAGACCTGCAGTCAAATGCAGAACATCATTCCATCCCATTGTCATTAAACACATCCATGGCTTCCCAATCTCTCCTATCCATTACCCCATAGTTTCTCCCTCACTTGCTCCCTCTTTCTCCATTGTCCCCCATAATCTTTTCCCTTCTGCTGCTTCTTGGCAATCACAGTCCTACACCTCTGCTTAGGGCTGGAAAAGAAAACAATACATCATCTGCACAATTGCCATCTCCCTCTATTGCACACATGATTTCCCCTGCTTTCCCTTTCCCTCATAGGTGGTATGAGTGGGGATGGGGACCCACAGAGAGGCAGCCCAAATCTACTGATAGCAATAAGCATCAGGCAAAGAGAGAAGTGATGGGGATCTTGACAGGTCTGTGTGCAGAGAACAGAGATGCTCCACTGGCCCTGGAGGCAGCAGTGTTTGCATGTAAGCAACCACTTAAGATCAGTGGGAGAGAGGCAAAAGTGGGGGGGGAGGCGGGGGGGTGATCAGTCCCCGCCTTCCCCTCCCCGATATTTGTCTGAATGTGTGGTGTCCCATGAAATGCAGGATACCGAGAGTGTATGTCAGTGTTTTGTTAATGTGAATGTGATCGAGACGGGCAGAATCAAAGGCAAAAAGTCATCTCTGGCCAGGATTATGAGTAGTATCCTATGAGGGGAATGATCAACCCTAGCCAAAAAGATATTTCTCCAGCCTCTCTTTAGTTTGAACACTGTTAAGAAGAATAAATGAATTGCAAACTATTAGCGTAACCTGAAAAAGATTCATCAGTTTATTTGCTTTAATTCAGTGAAAGGATAAAACAGGAAAATAAGCAAATCCATGATAGGTGATTAAAAGGAAATTCACATATGGGAAAGATTTGATTTGATAACTCATTCAGTCTGATGATAAGAAATGCCAAGCTTGCATTACATAAAGTGAAATGCATTTTAGAAGTGTGGATCTGAGAGACTCTTCCCTTGCATCACACAAGACGTTTTCACAATCATGTTTTCACTCATGCATGGGATTTTTTTATTTGTCTGCACATTCATAGTGTGATTTTTGCATAAAACTTTCGCATGACTATTTGCAGGGAGGATTTTTAAGTGAGGCACTTACGTGTATTCAAGATTATTTTTTTTTAAAAAAGGATTACTAAAATAAGAAAACTGATGTAAATCAGAATTTTTAAAATGCCAAAAGAGATTTTAATCTATTTTAGCTGCTTGCAGGCTGCTGTGTGTCATACACAATTCACACAACTAAAGTTTTCATGGGCATATATTTTCATCACTTTTATGCCTATGTACACTTACTGAGAAAGACGAGACTTATATGGGACTCATTATATGCACCTTTCTAGTCCAAATACAATATAGGTAAGTCTATTTCTTTACATTATCAATGGGAATTCAGAAATCTAAAGATCCTCATCACAGTTGTTTCATTAAACTCCATTTAATCTTCCATCTCCATATTTCAACTAAGAGAAATGATAATGAGGGAACTGTACTGTCAAGGACACATTTTAGATTTATTTCTAGGGTAAGGAGGCACTTACCATTTTCCGCACTAAGAAGCAATTAGAAGTGGCATCCACGACATATACTAAATAAGCCCTCAGAATAAAGTATTAATGCCCAGCCAGTGCAGTACTGTCTAAACCAAGAATAATTTGGCCAAGAATTTGTTGCAACCCCTCTGTTAGCGCAAAAAAAAAAAAAAAAAAAGGAAGAAATGTCACATTTCTATTAAATCGCTAAAGCTTTGCTCCCCCGCTGTGCTTCTCCTTCTCCAGTTTTATGCAGGTGTACCTCTGTTGGTTTAACTGGAATGCAATAGTGGGGAATCATGTCCTCAGATTTGTTTCAAAACAAACATAATATTATTAACAGGGATGTTGTTGTGCTTTCTCTAGAAAAGACTTGCCTTGGCTGAGGAAAGAACCCCCAAACTACCCCTTGTTTCTGCCTGAAGCAGTATAACCTTTCTGAAAATTATAACAGTTAATTTGTATTGTAGTAACTCCCCTAAACCCTATTGTACTAAGGTCTGTACAAACATAGTAAGAGCGAATCCCTGCCCCAAAGAGCTTGCAATGTAAATAGATTAATAGATTGTAAAGTCCGAGAGGACCATTGAAATCACCTAGTCTAATAGCCTGTTAATACAGGCCATAGAATTTATAGGCAAGACAGACTAAGGATAACAGAGATTAAATATTATCCATCTTTTACAGATGGGGAACTGAGGCTATATCTCCCACTCCCAGTCTAGTGTCGTTAGTACAAAGCCATCCTTTCTCTCGTAGGCTATCACTATTGCTCTCATCCTAATAGGAAAAGGTGAATTACATGTCTGCCTTTAGACCTTATGTTTGAATCAGTGTTCTAGTATATAAAGACTGGTGGAACAGTATATGTATAAACCTCAACTAGGCTGGTTTGTGTGTTTCTGTTGCCATGCTATTTGTCTCTCTTAAGACTGGCACCGGCATGCCTAATATGGGAACAAACATTTTGGGGTCAATTCTGCCTTCATTTTCATGGCATGCATTCATAAAATTCTGTGTAACTCAACTTTAACTTAGGGCTGGTCCACACTAACCCCCCAGTTCGAACTAATATACGCAACTTCAGCTACGTGAATAACGTAGCTAAAGTCGAAGTACCTTAGTTCGAACTACAAGTTACTTACCGCGGGTCCACACGCGGCAGGCAGGCTCCCCCGTCGACTCCGCGTACTCCTCTCGCAGAGCAGGAGTACCGACGTCGACGGCGAGCACTTCCGGGATCGATTTATCGCGTCTAGACAAGACACGATAAATCGATCCCAGAAGATCGATTGCTTACCGCCGAACCCGGAGATAAGTATAGACGTACCCTTACTTATACCTCTGTAGTATATTTTCTAGTTGGGAAAACAGCTTTTCAGAGCCGGGGTGTTACATCATATGGAAGAGTAAAGGGGCAGAGGCATAAGAAAAGTCTGAGAAATACATAGACACGTTATTCATATTTTCCCCCTCTGTCTTAGTCCCTTCCCTTGAAAATAACCAGCAAAAATTAAACCCGCCAAAGTCAGCTTTAACTTGTACTTCAGTTATAGGTGCCACTGGAAGTCCATCTTTTCCAGTTTTAATCAGTAATGTCCCTACTAAAAACTAAACATGGTACAGGGCGTTACAATACCATAGTGATGAGCACATGTGCACAGATAGACATGTGGACCTCTACAGTAGGTGAATGGAGGGCTCCCCAGCATGGAGATGAAGACAGGACATTTTCAAGAAAGCGTAGGTCTGTAACTTGCACTGTTACCTTGTGAGGTTAGCAGGGGGAGAAGGGGAAATCTGGAGGAGTCCAGAGAGGCCTCCTATCCCTGCCACCTGTACATTCAGAGGGGGAACCCCATGGTGAGGATTCTGAAGACTTAAGAAAAATGCTGCAGATGTGGAACTACTCCTCCCCCTACAGCTTCTGTTCCATACACAAATACAGAGGATCCAATCCTGCAAACTCTTAAGCACATGCATAACTGTACTTCAATAGGAGCACTCATGTGAGGAAAGGTATGCACATACTTAAGTGTTTGGGGCCCATGTTTGCTCATTTGAAAAGCTTGATTCACATTTACTTTGAGCACACTTGTTTTCATTGTGAAACTGACTTGCTACAAGATCTTTCATGTGGCTCTCACACTCCACCTGCCCTTTTTCATAAGTGCTAGTGTATTTTTCTCTGGTGTGTCATGAAGTACCCACAGATAGGTCACTACTCAACTACATTACAAGGCTCTCTTTTTCAAGAAGATGACTAACATGATCCAGAAAAGTCAACCTCTTTTTTGAGTCTGGCCAGCTTGCTAACTGTATTCATGCAGAACCTACTTACAGTCCACTTGAAACCATTTTGGCTCTTGAAACTTAATGGGAGGCAGCAAGGCCCAGTTAATAAGACATGGAAACATGACTCTTGGATTCTGTTTCTGGCTCTGTCACAGACCTGCTTTGTGACCTTGGGCTTAATGTCACTTCACCTCTCTCTGTGCCTCTGTGTAAGGTGATACTTATCTCCTTTGCAAAGCGCTCTGAGTTCTTGAAATTAAATAAGAGCCAAATATAAAGTCTTATATTGAATGTGTACCAGAGAGGAACCTGCAGTCTAATCTTTGTAGCTGTAACTCTGGACAAGTTTATAATATTAAAATATTGTTTTGGCTTAATGTATTGTGGATGTTTAATTCAACTCATATTTATCTGTTTTTTTCTGAGAATTATCTGATTCAGATTTCCTTATTCTTTTATTTTCTGTGGATCAAGTACAGAGTTTTTATTTTCAGGGATGTTGCCAAGTTTGCTCTTCCCTGTTTTGACCTTGTCTTGCCTCACTTATAACTTAACTGGAGGGCGTATTCCTGAAGATGATGTACAATCTAGTGTATGTGGTAAATATGGCAGATTGTTGCATAACAGGGAGGTTGTTGCAAAGGGAGGTTTAACACCAGGGCAAACCTCTACCCTTACAAAAAGTGCCACAGGATTTCTACCGTCCTTTCAGAGCAGACCAGATCTCTGATTTCAAATTTATCAGTTGATAGATGGCCACAGGAAAGTCCATGGTACTCATCTGTACCTGCCCGGGAAGGATAAAAGCTGAAGGGATAGTTCCAGGATATGAACCTGTGATTCCAGGGAAGTTTAGGGGGGGAAACCCTGATCCCACTAAAGCCAATGGGAGTTTTGCCACTGATTTCAATGGGGCCAGGATTCTTCAAGTTAAGTGCTTCAAACCTGAGGCCTATGATACTCATATTTCTTGCATCACTTCAATATTCTCTTCAGCTTTTTACTTGATTATTCATGCAGGGAATGTGAAATATTTTGAGAGGTTGTGAGCACCCTGGCGATCTTTCCATTTTCACTTTCCCACCCCACCACTCCTTTGTGTCTCAGTGACCCTGGCTTCAGCTGAAGCTTGGGTGGATGGGACTCCCTTCCAGAGCCCATCAGTGCCATTTGAATCAGCCACCATTGAGGTTAGCTTGTCAAAGAACCAAACTACTTCTGCCCTCATCCAGGAGCTGCTGTCTTGTGGGCTGCCTCCACAGCACTCCCATCCCTTTCCAGTCTGGGAGCAAGGGACTGAAAAATAATCCTTATGACATGTATACTTAGTTTCAAACACATTATATCCTCCCGAACTTTGCAACATCAATCAAACAATCATAAAAATCACCTCTCCCTTGAGCCAGTGAGCAGATGCCATGAAGATGGATGGACAGACATAGCTCTGAACTCCTGGCTGACGTAGAAATCTGCTGGGAGAAAGCATCATGGGTCACAAGGTTGGTGATGCCTATGGCAACATAAATCCTGGTGCAACACTGACAGACGTTCTGCTTTTAAAAGGTTAAATCTGAAATGATAATTTTCACAAACTAGTAAAATTGCTTTATATCAAATACCTTCCTGTGGCTGCAAGGAGAAGCCACAGCTGAAACCCTTATTAGACATTTAAAAAAAGGGATCTGTCTTGTAAATATTCTTATTGAGACTCTCTCTTATAGCAAGATCTGATTGAGATGTGTCAGATTGATGGGCTGGCTGATTAGTGAGTACAGACTTCTGCTGATGAAAGGACTATGAAAGGGAAAACTACTCAACTCTGTTGAGCTAACAACTCTTATATAAGATGGAGCTTTGATCTCTCTGCTGTGCCAGCAGAGTGCGAACAGTAGGTATTAACGTTCAAAGTCATTGGTAAGAGAGGTCATTTTAAGGAGAGGTATCATCATAATTGCATATCACAGGTCTCAGAATATACATTTATTTATTTGTTATTCCGCCCTCACCCCCCAAAAAATCACTGATTAAGTAATGCTGGTGATTTTCTTCAGTAATAAAATGTATGAGTGGGCAAGGATACCTAATAAGAAAGAGAGTATTGAGGCGTTACACTAATCAGCCTGTGTACTAAAGAATAACACTGGATTTCTTCTTGATCTTTTTGCTTTCTTTCTTTGCTACAGGTAATGGCAGGGTATTTTTTTTACAGCATGAAACTAATAGTGATAACATTATACCCCAAAAAGCTATTAAAATCAAATGAATTGATTAAAATAAGTACATGGGATGCTGATTAAATAGAGTTGACTTTAAAAACAATTTTTTTTTAAAGGAAGAAATTCATTGTACCTCTTTGCAGTATAAATATGTTGCCACAAAAGAATGTTAGAAAAACAGTTAATGAATTAAACACTTCCTGTTTAAAGAGGCTTTACTGGTTTGCAAAAGAAAAACAAAAGTGTTTGTTACAGCTGTCCCACTGCTGCATTCCTTTTTTCCCCTCTCCTTTCTGTTTGTCCTGTGTGGCCGCCCCTCCCAGCCATTGTGCTAACTAAAGTCACAGCCCTATTCATAGGAATGGCTTGTACAGACTAACTGGAGCCATTGCTCTGCCTAGGGAGGGGGCTTCTTGCTTCTTTGTTTGGTTCCTTTGTTCAGACCCGGGCTCGGTGGGGGGGGGGGGGGGGGGGCC
>NW_020664444.1:24139736-24180211 GCF_002925995.2 Terrapene triunguis
GGGCGCTGCCCAGAAATGCAAGACCTGAAGTGGCCAACTAATTAAGCATATGAGTCATACCTGTGGCTCAGAACATGCCCAGGCATGCCTATGCTTACCTGCAGCCTTTCCCTGCCTTCTCTCCTCCCCTGTATCAAGAGGAGCCAATCAAAAGTACTGGTGGGAAACTGCCTGAGTTTGCCTTTAAAGCCGGACATTTTCTGATCAGACCTCGGAGAAGGTCCTTGCTTTGCCACCTGGTCTGATCAGCTAGGGGTCTTTGGGGGGGCCCTCTCCCCGCTCTCGTTTGTTTTTGAGCATACCCCCAATTTTAAACTCCCCTCCCACGAACAATGAATTTATGCCTGGAGATCTCCTGATTATTGTAAGCAAATCGAGTCCTCTCTCCATCCTCCGATGCTACTGCCGTTCCTGTCTCCGTGCTTGCTGCTGTCCTGGGGAATGGTAAGAACTCCCTCTTGCAAACTCCCCCTGTCCTAGCTGCTGGCCTTGTTTCCCCAGCAGACAGACTCAAGCTAACTCCTTGGTCTGTATCTGTAATCTGTTTCTGGCTCCGCAGCGCCTTTGCTGCTAGAAATAAGCCTGTGCCACTGCTAGGCTGTGCCTTCCTGGACTGTATCCTGGGCTGCTGGCTTGCAGCCACCCCACTGCTGCGGCCACCACTGGCCCCCCGCCCTCTGGGTTGTACCCTGGGCACACACCACTCTGCCCTCTGGAACTGCTCCCCCTCCCGATCAAAGAAGTGGCAGGGAGTGTAAGGTGCACCTATTAGAATCAGGTTCTTAGTCCAGATAAGTTGTAATTTCATTTTGCATAGCTGTGGTTAAATTAGGTTTAAAAAATTGTTGCATTGTGTTCTGTTACTTGCTAATTTGTGTAGTCTTGGTTAAGTTAGATCATAGATAAGATTTTGCTGTGTTCTGTATAATTGTGGTTAAGTCTGTCTTCCCGCTGCCCTAGCCCCCCCCCCCCCGAGCTTGCCCGTGTCTCCCCCCGAGCTCCCCAGTCACTCGTTGCAGTCTCTCTGCTGTTTAAACTTGCAGCCTGTCTGCTCTCTGTGTCTCCCTGAGTTTGAATCTCCCTCCGCAGTGCCTCTGCCTTTGGTCTCCGCTCCACCATGTGCTCCTCTTCCCCCATCCCCCAACCTCATTCCTCTACCACTGCCTTTCTCTCTCTCTCTCTCTCTTTTAATCCCTTCCCCCACGTGCTCACCCCGCTCCTACTGCTGCCAAACCTCAATTGTATTACTAAAGTCTAGCATAAACCCCCATTGGTTACCCTTTTCCTTTCTAACACACCTCACATTTTACATTTACACCACTGTGACATATTTTTACCTAGAGTTGTTGGTTATTTAACACATTTTACCCATAACTGTTAGTTAGTTATATGCTGCTGTGACACACCCTTTACATAGAAACTGTTACATTTATACTTCAGTGTTAATTGGTTACCAACTGTATTGTACCCCACTATTGAAACCCCCTATCCTATTTACTAAAAGAAACCCCTCCCCAATTGTCTACCTTAACAAACCCCATACCCCTCACTATTGAATTTTCCCTGTTTTTACATTTTCTTAATAAAGTTTATTTTGCACCCCACCAGTGCAGTAGTTGTCCCCCAAGATCCCCTACCTGCTGGCAGGGTCAAAAAGAAGAAGAGAAACATTTTGTGTAGCATACTCCATGTGTGTGTGTGTGCACATACATAAAATTGAACCTTTATAGTGAGCAGAAAAAAGGACTTGATATATGTTTATATATTTGTAGTTGTTACATACTGTACACAAAATAGGAAATATTCAATGACTTCATGGGGTTTTTTAAATTTAAATATTCACCAGAGTCTAGCTGTTAACCATTTGTTAATTTTTAGAAGCATAAATCCACTTAAATATGCACATCACAACAATACAATGCATCCACTGACTGAAATGTAGCTGAAAAGAGTCTTTCCTGTTCTGTACCATATTTTAAACAGCTGTTTAGAAAACTTAAGCACTGTTTATTGTACTACTAATCTTCTTGGTGATTTGTTCCAATATACTAACTGATATGAAATTTAATAAGGATATATTAATGTCAATGGTATGCATAGTATTATGCATATAAAATTATATTCCTTGCCTGTTTCAGCTAACCATAATTTTGTTTCCTCAGGCAGATTATTCTATATCTTATAATGTAAAAGAGATTATTTCACAGAACCAGAGAGAATAGATAAAATGAGAAACTTACACAATATTTATAATATCCAGAAAACCCCAGCAGGTGAGGTTTAGTCTGGCTCATTAGGAAGTGGCTTCTACCATGTCAGGTAATACTGGAATATTGATCACACTGTAGGGTGGAATTGAGATCAGGCATAAAATGCATTCACATATATTTGACTTCTTGTGCTAGATAGCCTGTGAAAATCTGTGTACAATGTGCATGTTAACATTTATTAAGAGGCAATTTCTGATTTGTCCTGGTTGACTGGCTAGCCTGTAGTATGAGAGAGATTGAAAGAAAGAGAAGCTCTTGAAAGTTGTGTTTGGGTCTGAGGGAAACAGGAATAAATCATCTGCACGTAATGCTGACTTGGGACCTCATCCATGGTCAATGGAAAGACTTGCACCAACTTCATATGCTATACCCATTGGGAGGTACTGAGCTCCTTCATCTCCCATTGACTTCAGTAAGAATGGAGTGTGCACCAAGGAATGGACCCTTAACTTGAAGGGTTCTGCAATAAAAGTGAAAAACTTTATTAGCTGGATCATACTGAATAGCAATGGACAAAGATTCACCAGTACAAAGGAGTGTGGGGAGAGAGTTACCATTGTCTAATTGAGGAAAGGATGGTTGATGAAAGGGTGCCATTAATTAACTCTTGATGATGGATTCTTGTGCTTTAATGATATTAGATGTAAAATTTAGCATCAAATTCAAACCATTTTAATAAGGGACATGGAAAGTCCAGTCCACTTTGTCAAATGCTTTCTTCACATCTAAAGAACATGCTTCCACAGTAGTCTGTTGCTTGTTTGCAAAAGAAGAATGTTGCAGAAAATCCAGGCATCATCCATACCAAATGGTTGCAAGTCCTCCTTGACTCTGGGATACTTTGTGTTGGATAACTTTTCCCAATATCTTTGACAGAAATTAGAACCTATATTAATTAGGGAAATTAGCCTTAAATTGCTATCATACTCTCCATCCTTGCCTGTTTTTTCTAATGAGACTATCAGTCTCCATAAAAGAAGGTTGTGGAGGTTTAATATATTCCAGCACATCATATTGGATTTGCAATTTAAGGGCTAAAGAATCTGTAAAAGCTCTGTAAAATTCAGCTTGGAAAGCATCTGGACTTGGAGTCGTTTGAGGTGTCATATCTTTAATGACTATTTTATTCCTTTTATATTAATAGGCAGCTCAAGGTTATCTGGGAGAGAATTGGCTGTAGCTGCTCTAGGAAGAGCATTCAGGGAACAAAAGGAAGTGTGGCTGCAGGTACTCTGTGTTTACCTTTGTGTAATTGGGGAAAAAAACAACACTTGGCCTATAAAGCTTAATACTAACTGAAGTGCAGATTTTCAAAGTCAGAAGCCAAGGGCTGCATGCACAATTAATCTAACTGTCTATTTTATATGGCCCTGTTACCATAACATCTGAGCACCTCACAATCCTGAATGTATTTATCCTCAGAACAGCCACATGAGGTAGGGCAGTGCTGTCATCCTCATGGTACAGATGAGGAATTCAGGCACAGAAAGACTAAAACTTGCCTAATGTCACACAGGAAGCCTGTGGAAGAGCAGGGACTCAAGCCAAAGTCTCCCAAGGCCCAGGCTAGTGCCCTTACCTCTGGACCATCCATGCTCATATGCACATATACACTGTCTGCCTATTTTTCTATCTGGCCATTTGCATATTCAACTACCCTGTTTGTGAATAGAGTTTTAATTACATGTGCAAATTAGATGTGAAATACGATGGGTGGCTCAGCTTCTCATGCTATTTGTCTGAAAAATCTCCTACCTGTTTTCCTAATAAGGTGCAGATTGGCCATTTATATTTTGAGGACAGTCAGGGAGTCAGTCCTACAAGATGCTGAAGTCCATGGGAGTGGAGGATGGTTACCATATTGCAGAATCGGGCCCTATGAAATGGAATGAGATTAAGCAATTTGGGGCAAGGACCATCTTTTTGGTCCTGTTTGTACAGCACCTGGCACAATGGGGTCCTGCTCCATGCCTGGGGTTCCTAGGTGCTTCAGCCATACATATAACAACACTAGCTTCTTTCACATATGCCATCAAACGTTATCACCTTCATCACGAATAACGGGCTCAATTCAGACCAGTGACCTAGAAACGCAATACCTTCATAGCCCATTTCTGACTCCCTGATAAACCTGGGACAAAGTCCTTTGTTCTTATTCAATGTGAACCTTATTCTCAAGATCCATGACCTGGTTCTCTGTCTGACCAAAGGCACTACTCTGGGTACCAACCAGGGAACACTGAGAGCAAGGAGAGAGAGAGCATTATAAAGCCAGCCTCCCAGAAAATTCAGCACTTCAACTTGTAATGAGTTCATCTTGCAACTCTTTGCAGCACCGCTTCACAGCTTTCAATGTTCCTTTCGTGTGCTTTAATTGTAATATCTTTTATATGCTAAGGGCTGCTCAGTTGTACCTAGAGTGGACTAACCTGAAGCTAAAGCTGTCCTTTGTTTTATAGTGAACCGGTGTTGCTTTGGTTTAATTACATCACATAGCAAACAGATGTTTTCCTCCCTTTATCAAATCAGCTGAGATATAGAAGTGACCATATCTGTTACTTAAAAATGGCCCGGTAACAGCCATCAAGTCTGTTCCTTTGATAAATTTCATGCTGTCTTTACATTAACAAAAGCCTTCAACCCTTATAAGAGAGTATCCTCTGATGCACAATATTTTTACATCCCACTATTTAGCTGACTACTGTGGCCATAGTCAAATCTACTTGTATATCTAGACTTGAGGTGTATAAAAATCATATCTTACCCTGCATCCTTCAAAGGGAATTTGTGTCAGCCAAGTTGTCCTTGATCTTCAGTTCAGGATTCCATCTGAATTTGGAAGGGTACAGGGTTTTTTCAGTTCAAGGAGCCCATCTATGGAGCTAAGTCTTCTGGAATCCCTCTGTAGCTGTCTTCAAGGTGAAATGTGACTGATGCAAAGTTTGATGTACAATATTTGAGTCAAGCCATCAATGACTATTTTAAACTCCTTTTAATTATTTTTGGTTATTTTTCTTGAGACTTCTATCCGGTTTTTTGTTGGTTTGTTTGTTTCTGAGGTACTGCCATTGTGTTTTCTGAGCACTAGGCCCATTTTCATTTAACTCCATACACTGCAGCTGGAAACGGATGGGTCAGAAATAAATTGTGCTGTGGTGCTGCATGATTCAGGTTTGACTTGTGTGCAGATTAAGTACTTCAGCTATACACATATGTTACTAAAATCAAAATGGAAACCTATTTACAACACATCACCAAAGAGATCCTACTGGAGGAAAAGTACATGAAGATAAGTAAGATTGCAAGAGGAATTGTCATTGCAAGGTTGCTTATAGATGCCAGTTGAGCAGTGTGCCTATTCTGTCAGCAGTCTCCTGCTCCTGGATAGTCCAAAATGTGTCTGGTTTGGTAGGAAAGGAGGCTCAATAATGTGTGGTTCACCTGCCTCATCCTTCAATGATAGAAGGTGAAAGATCTGCACCACCCCTCCAGTTCCTTCATATTGTGTAAAAAAGTCAGAGTGATGTAAAAGCCCCATATCTGGCCAGTGCAGGATTCCCTTAGTGCAGGAACTGTGGATGACAACAAAAAGGCAATCTGAGGACACCCCTCCTCCCATTATATTCCCTGGCATAGGAGATATGCCAGGGGTGGGTCTGAGGAGTGGGAGGTGCTGCAGTGTGCAGTGCTGTGGTGATTCAGGACAGCATTGTATCCTATGGTTAGTTGCTGGAATTTAGGCCCTCGGGGCTGTCTAAATTATTCCAGGAGGCCTGTCCAGAGCCCAAACACTCCAGGATCTGGATGGTGCAATGGTGACTTAAAGCCACCTTAGCCCCCAGCCCTCGGCTGTGAGTTCTGTACTGTGCTCTTTAGAAGTATAGCACAGAATTGCAACCAAAATCATTATGGAGACATGGGAGGGCTTACTCATAAAATAAGATGACGCCTGCTGTATGAGCAACTCTGTTTGCAAATCATGGACCAGAGCAAGTAAAATTCAGGCCTCATCATGTTTTGCACTACAGCTTCCTGCCCCTGGCTCTTGTAGATTCTTTTTCATCACCTTATGCTTTTAAAAAGCATTTTTTCTGAAATGGTGGGAAAGAGGGGAGGGAAAACATCTCTGATTTCCCTTCCTCCTATGGTGTTTGAATAGGTCTGCATAGTCACTCATTGAAATGGACGAAAACAAGTCCTCTCTTCCATCTGATCTCCTCAACAGCTTACAGCTTTCCTCCAACATTTTAGTGTGCTTGTCTTTCCAAACCAAAGCATGCACTGTGGGCAGGGCCGGCTCTGGCTTTTTGGCCGCCCCAAGCAAAAAAAAAAAAAAAAAAAAAACGGGGCGGCCAGAACGGCAAAGCATGCACCGTGGCCGGAGCGCGGGTGCAGGGGGCCCAGCTGGGGGGGGGGAGGGAGCGGGCGGGAGAGAGAGAGAAGGGGGCAGCCAGAGCTACAGCAGCGGCGCTGCCACGCGGCCCCTCCCGTTGCGCCGCCTCCTGCCGCCTGCCGCGAGGACTCCGCTCCGGTCGGCGGGGAGGGAAGGAAGAGGACTGCCCTGCAGGGCGCTCTGGTTCTCCGCGCCACTGCCCCCTACAGGGCGGCTGGAGCGGAACAAGAACAAAAACAAAAAACAAAAACAAAAAAGCGGCCGTGCCGTCCTAGGATTGGGCAGAATGCCGCCTCCAACAATCTGCCGCCCCAAGCACCAGCTTGCTCAGCTGGTGCCTGGAGCCAGCCCTGACTGTGGGGTTTAGCTGCCCAACTCTCACTGGCTTTCCCATATTACATTTCAGAACGGTGCTCTCGCTAGAGACTCATATCTAGAGTATGATAAACTTTACCTTGCAGTTGAGTGGTTCTAAAAGAATGAGACAAGCAGGAATCAGAGAAGAGTTCTCTGCTCTTTCTCTGTGCAGCAGCAACCATCTGTTAAGGAGAAAGTGGTAAAGTACTGGCAGCCTATGGTAGGGAAGGGAAAGACGAGGAAATTCCTTGCATGAGAAATTTGGTGACTTGAGAAATCTCATTCCAGTTTAATGATTGTTTATCACTGTTAGTACAAACGAAAACCTGATGTGTTCATATGATTTAAAGACTGCAGATAGACTCTTAAATCTTCAAAGCAATGTGCCTGGTTTCAGTAATATGATGATTTTTTTTATTTTAATGAGAGCCATGTAGCTAAAAGGCCACTCACCACCTTGAGACTATAGAAGTTCTGCACTTAGATCATACCTCTTGACTTGTCGAGGTCCAAATGTGTGACACAATATGTGCAAAGACCCAAAATGAAGAACACACATAATTCTTACAGGAAGCTTACATTGCTGTGGGATTCTTCCCTTTAGTGTAAATAGAGCTTCCTATATTCTCAGTTCCATGATTCAGTATTTGATGGTAAATACATTTGAACAATAGAAACAGCAGTTTCGTGTGGCACATAGGTTACTTTGAAACTAATGAGTGGCATCCCCTGCAATGAGGGAATGTGGAGAGGAAAAGCCATGTTATGTGGTCAATGGGGTTAACTGAAATCTAGGACTGTCCTTATTAGTGCAAATCCAGGTGTGCTATGTACTTGTCACAATAATGTGCTCTACCCAACCAAAATGCCTGAAGCAGTCCTTTTCCGAAACCACGAGGGGAGTTGTGACAATCTCCGGCCTAAGGGTTTATTCCTCCCTTGAGAAGAGATGCCATACTGAGACAGCGAATAGGAGGCACTGATTGTTTCCCTCCTTCCCTGCTGTGCACATTGAAAGAGAAACAGAAGCAAGATACAAGTAGAGGCTGACTAAGGATGGGGGAGAAAGCTAAGGGGGTATATGAATCACTCTATCATTGTAAGAGGCCAGGTGGAGTTTGTCGTGAACGGACATGTAAACCATCCTCCTGAATCTAGGATTAACTTCTGGCTTATATCAACTAGTGGAAATTAAACATATCAAAATACATAACTTCACTGTAATGATAACCAGTCTATTAAAGTGGAACCAAGTTATGACATATCATGTGACACAAAATGAGCTAATGTAACCCTTAATCCAGTACTCAATACATTACTTTTCTGTAGGCCTAATTCAACTTCCAGCATTGGGCCTGGCCCCTCAACCACAGATGTCCTCTGAGAAGGCAATTACTTATTACCTTTGCTTCTGGAGATGCTCCCCTCCTCAGAACACAATCAAAGTTTGAAAGGCGTCACTCCCGCTTCCCAAAAGATAGGGGAACCCCCTCTGACATCTATCTGCTGTGTGGATATTCAAAAAGTGGCTACAAAACTCCCATTTTCTGTACATGCCAGTGAGGTATGAAAGTTATGTGCATGCAGGATTTTGTGAACTCTTCACTAGGTAATCAAATGTCGCTCCCTTCACTTTCATTGCTTCGTTTTTCACATAATGCTTCCTAATTTTTGGTTCACCCCAAAACCTCTAGCCCATCAGCTTTATTCAGCCAATGGGCTGTGCCGCGCACCGGGAAGTGCAGCTTGCTGGAATTGTCAATCACTGTAATTGAGGTCATGGGAGAATGGAGACTTCTCTTCCCCTTGACTGAAGGAAAAGCTGTAGCACAGGGGTTGGCAACCTTTGGCACGTGGCTCACCAGGGTAAGCACCCTGGTGGGCTGGGCCAGTTTGTTTACCTGCCGCGTCCGCAGGTTCGGCCGATGGCAGCTCCCACTGGCCGCGGTTCACCGTCCCAGGCGAATGGGGGTGGCAGGAAGCGGCGGCCAGCACATCACTCGGCCCGTGCCACTTCCCGCCGCCCCCATTGGCCTGGAGCGGCGAACCTCGGCGAGTAGAAGCTGTGATCGGCCGAACCTGTGGACGCAGCAGGTAAACAAACCGGCCCGGCCCTCCAGGGTGCTTACCCTGGCGAGCCACATGCCAAAGGTTGCCGACCCCCGCTGTAGCATAAGCCTGGGAAGAAGCCACCCATTCTGAAATTTGGAACCTACCCATATGTTTGTAAGATCAGTTTTCTGGAAATACAAAAGCTTCTGATTGCCACATTCTATTATTTTTCTGTTAATTTTAGTAGTGGCTAGCAGGGCATTGAGTGGCATTTTTACCCCATTCTCCTACCTGGCCTTCAGTAAGAGCATTGAATAAATGAGAAGATTTGGGGAAAAAAGGGAAAAAAATAATGAATAAACCAAAATGATGGTAGCTCAGACAAATATCACTGAGTTGAATAGAGCTAGGGTTGTGATCAGGAGCGAGAATGAGTGTCTTTGGTGCACAGGAAAAAATACCCTTTTTTGAGCAGACGAATGAGTGTGGGAACTGAAATATCACTTTAATAAATTTGCCAGTCAATCTTATTTGCCTGTGTGATGTTGTAACAAGACACAGGTAGCTTGTTACAGCTTAGAGAGAGATTTAAGGTCAGTGGAGACCTTTACAATCACCTAATCTGACCTCTTGCAGAGCAGGATCTGTAGAATTTCACCTAGTAATTCCTTCGTCAAGCCCATAGCTTCTGGTTGAGCTAGAGCACGTCTTCTAGAAAGACATTCAGTCTTGACTTAGAGACTACAAGTGATGTCAAATCCCCCACATCACTCAGTAAATTGTTCTCATGGTTAATTAATTGCCCTCATACTTTAAAATGTGCACCTTATTTCTAGTCTGTCTTGTTTCAGCTTCCAGTCATTGGATCTTATTATGGCTTTGCTTGTGAGATTAAAAAGGGCCTCTTACTATCAGGCACATATACTGCAAATCATGATCAAGTCATGTTTTAACCTTCAGTTTGTAGGTTATGCTGTAGTCTTGGTGGGACTAATGTCTGAGAGAGATTTAACAGCCTTTCTTCCATTTTACTTAGCATAGAAGTGTATTATAGCAGTTCCAGCTTCAGGAGATTGCAAATTCACATTCTGGCCTATTGCATTATCTCTCCCTCATAGACCCTAACTGCCACATGCCTAACTGCTATGTGCATTTTCCTCCAGGACAGAGTGCTCTCGTTTCCATTCTGTGTCTCTCCTTTCGTTCAGCAATGATGTTTCCAATTGCATCAGCATGGCTGCCCAGTGATCGTGAATACATTTGTTGTGAAATTGTCAGATTAGGCCAATTTTAAATATTTCCATGTATTCCCCTGTCTGTTTCAGTTACCAATGGATAAAAACCAGTCACCCACTGTATACTGAAATATATTTTATATCAATATACAATAATATAGATTTGTATCATCACTGGCAAATAGGACACAGCAAATAGGACACATTTTTACTATATTTGTCATGCTCTCATGCACTTGAAACTTACCTCTTTGTGATGAAAGAAAGAAGCTGAGCTGGGCTGTTGGCTTTTCATCTCTGAGTATTATCCCCATTGATTGGGCTATTCATTAAGAATGATTCAGTTTTCATCAGGATTGCTATTTCTGCAGCCCAGCCATCAATATAGCTAATATAATTTTAATGAATTCCATCAGCTTTTTCATATGAAGTTGTTGTTCTGTATTAGAATGTTTACCACATGTGTTAGAATGCAGTATTTCAGCATGTTTAACATAGGTCTAGACGGACTATGACTTAGAATGCTTGGAAAGAGTTGTTTTGATGTGGAACAATGGAGAGGCTGGCTTCTAGACATGGTAACCATTTCTGCATGGAGAAGTTCTGTGACTGCAAAGAACTGGGCCCACATTGTTACATCTCCACTGTCTCTGCTTTGAGTTCATTATGGGTGCAATTATTTGCTTTCAAAACTGAAAGCTGAGTTGCTTTCTCGCTGAAAATGAAGCCTGGGTCACTTGTAAACTCTATCTGCTGTGATCTATTGTAGTTATTGATGATGAAGGATTTTAATTTTGTGTTGTGTATGTACAATTCCTCGCATAATAGGGTCCTGGTCCATGGCTGAGGCTCTTAGGTACTGTGATAATACAAATAATAAATAATTGTAGACATTTGGAATGAACCAATAACTAACCAGAAATCAGAGGCTGGCTACAGCCATGGAGATTAGGCCACTGATCTATCACAGCCAGTCCAGCAGTGGCCAATACCTAATGTTTAAATGAAAGGAACCTCACCCAGCATGAAGGAATTATATAATAGTGTACATAGAAAAAAAATCCTGTGTGTCCGTGGTGGATTTAATCCTTTAGTTCTTTTTGTTTCATGACTGTTCACACAGGTAACCTCATCAAAAGTTAAGTATTCATTGAAGAACATATCTGCTCCCACCTTATAGCCAAAGACCTTCTTCAATCCAATGTGACATTTAGACAAACTGCTAATGTCCAAATTTCCTTTCAGTGGTACCAAAAGCTGCTGATAGACCAATAACCAACACAGATACCTTACATTCTGATTCAGCACTAGGAGAAGCAGGCAAATGTTAAAGACACAATGGATGTGTTTAAACGGTAGGCTGTAACTTTATTTATTATACCTTAGGGAGGGGATGGGGGGGTGGAGGAGGAGCCCACCCCCAGTTCTCACATACCAGGCATTTAATTGGTTCCAGTGTGTGTGTGACAGGATGCACTCACCTCTCGTGAGTGTCTCCTGTTGACCAGGTATGAACCTGCACTCTTTCCTTTTCCTGGTTCCCCCTGTAGGTTGTTGTCCTCACCAGATAGGCCTAAGTCATACAATCAGAACTGATTAATGAACTCCTTCCAGGGTAACAAGAGTTCAACACACAGTCTGCCCTTACTAGAATCTTCAGCACTGTCTCTGAGCCCTTTAAATCTAGTCTCTTTCTCGGGACTTTAGAGAAAAGTCCAACTGGAACTGTTACCAGGATCTTTGGCCCAGCCCTTTATTTGGGCTTCTCAACAGAGCCTTGTCCCCTTCTTGGGACATAGGCCACTTCCCCAGTGGCCTGTGGGTGGGCCGTGGCTTGCCTATTACTGCAGGTCCCAACCCAGTGACCCTATTAACAGCAGCCACATACTGCTTCCCTTAATAGTTGGTACTGCTGCCTTCCCTGGCCTGTCTCCCACTTGGTCCCATCACCTTAGGGTTACAGTCCTTGGGTTCTCTCCATCTGTTTCCTGTTTGTACAGGGTCTCTCCCAGGCTTCCTTCTTTGTAGAGTTTTGCCATCTTCCAGCCCTTCCTCACCCTTCTGGTCTGAGCCAGGAACGGACCAGCTCAAGCCCTGTAGCTACTTTTAACTGAGCCTGCTGTGCTGTGATTGGCTGCTGTAGTTGCAGGAGGGGATGCTGAAAAGCCAGCAGCCACAGCTGCCCCAAGCTCCCGGATGCCTTGTTCTGGCAACCATGGGCTGCTCCCTGATACAGAGAAGGGCAACAAAAGTGCTTAGGGGTACAGGACAGCTTACATACCAGGAGAGATTAGATGACAGGGACTGTTCAGTTTAGAAAAGAAATGGCTAAAGGGGGATTGTGACATTCCCCTGGTGTTATCCGGACCGGTGATCTGCCAGGTCACTCCAATCCCTGACTCTGGGATCCAGCCGTACCTTGCTCTGCTGTGAGAATCCCCACTCCTGGGCTATTCACGCACAGGCTCTGGAATGTAATCTGCTTGGACTGTGCAACCGAATGACACTAGCCAATATCTCCAGCCCCAGACACAACCCTAGGAACCTCTGTCTTGCAGTGTCCAGTTATGCCCGCTGGATGCTGCAAGCTTATATGAGTTCATCAATTTAACAAAGAAATTGATATGCACCAGGCTTGTTATCCCAAGGGGAGTCTCTGACACGCTTCAAACCAAATGCACAGCTTCAGGTAGAATAAACAAACAAATTTATTAACTACAAAGATAGATTTTAAGTGATTATAAGTCAAAGCACAAGAAGTCAGATTTGGTCAAACGAAATAAAAGCAAAACACATTCTAAGCTGACCTTAAAACTTTCAGTGCCCTTACAGACTTAGGCCTGGTCTACACTACGAGTTTAGGTCGAATTTAGCAGCATTAAATCAAATTAAGCCTGGACACGTCCACACGACGAAGCCCTTTTTTTCGACTTAAAGGGCCCTTTAAACCGGTTTCTTTACTCCACCTCCGATGAGGGGATTAGTGCTGAAATTGGCCTTTGCGGATCAGATTTGGGGTAGTGTGGATGGAATTCGACGTTATTGGCCTCCGGGAGCTATCCCAGAGTGCTTCATTGTGACCGCTCTGGACAGCACTCTCAACTCAGATGCACTGACCAGGTAGACAGGAAAAGCCCCGCGAACTTTTGAATTTCATTTCCTGTTTGCCCAGCGTGGAGAGCACAGGTGACCACGCAGAGCTCATCAGCACAGATAACCATGATGAAGTCCCAGGATCGCAAAAGAACTCCATCATGGACCGAACGGGAGGTACAGGATCTGCTCGCCATATGGGGAGACGAATCAGTGCTAGCTGAACTCCGTAGCAATAAACGAAATGGCAAAATATTAGAAAAAGTCTCAAAGGCCATGAAGGACAGTGGCCATAACAGGGATGCACAGCAGTGCCGCGTGAAAATTAAGGACCTAAAACAAGCCTACCACAAAGCCAGAGAGGCAAACGGAAGGTCTGGGGCAGAGCCGCAAACATGCCGCTTCTACACGGAGCTGCATGCCATGCTAGGGGGTGCAGCCACCACTACCCCAACCCTGTGCTTTGACTCCATCAATGGAGAATCACGCAACAGGGAAGCGGGTTCAGGATACCAGGAAGACGATGATGAAGACAATGAAGATAGCTCACAGCAAGGAAGCGGAGAAACCGGTTTCCCCAACAGCCAGGATATGTTTATCACCCTGGACATGGAACCAGTAACCCCCGAACAAAGCCAAGGCATGCTCACGGACCCTGAGGGCACACAAGGGACCTCTGGTGAATGTACCTTTGTAAATATTATACATGGTTTAAAAGCAAGCATTTTTAATGATTAATGATTAATTTGCCCTGGCAATCGCGGCCAGTACAGCTACTGGAGAAGTCTGTTAACGTGTATGGGGATGGAGCGGAAATCCTCCAGGGACATCTCCAGAAAGCTCTCCTGGATGTACTCCCAAAGCCTTTGCAAAAGGTTTCTGGGGAGGGCTGCCTTATCCCGTCCGCCATGGTAGGACACTTTACCACGCCAGGCCAGTAGCACGTAGTCTGGAATCATTGCATAACAAAGCATGGCAGCGTATGGTCCTGGTGTTTGCTGGCATGCAGACAACATCCATTCCTTATCTCTCTTTGTTATCCTCAGGAGAGTGATATCATTCACGGTCACCTGGTTGAAATGGGGTGATTTTATTAAGGGGACATTCAGAGGTGCCCATTCCTGCTCGGCTGAACAGAAATGTTCCCCGCTTTTAGCCACGCGGTGGGGGAGGGGTGAAGTGATCATCCCAGAGAATTGGGTGTGTGTGTGGGGGGGGGGGGTAGTTGGGTTTGTGCTGCATGTTAACCCGGAAACCGCAGCCCCTCCTTTTACATTGCAAACCCATTTTAAATGGCCAACCCAACGGGTGCTTGGTATGGGAAATGAGGGCGCTGCTGTTTGAAACCATTCCCACATGTTATGAAGGTTAAAAAAGCCAAAAGACTGTGGCTTACCATGGCTGCCTGCAAGCTGAATTCTGTTGCCTGGCACTACGTGAGTGATCTCTCACACCAAACCGGCAGGCCCTCAATATAAGAAGAAAAATGCGACCTTGTAACGAAAGCACATGTGCTGTTTAATGTGAACAGCAAAATTTAATGTGAAAGAGTGTACCCATTGTTCTCTAAAATGTGTCTTTTTTAACCACCTCTCCCTTCTCCTCCACCAGCTACAAATGTTTCTCCTTCACAGAGGCTAGTGAAGATTAGAAGGAGAAAACGGCGGACTCGGGATGATATGTTCTCGGAGCTCCAGATGTCCTCCTACGCTGACAGAGCACAGCAGAATGCGTGGAGGCAGTCAATGTCAGAGTGCAAAAAAGCACAATATGAACGAGAGGAGAGGTGGTGGGCTGAATCGTGGGCTGAAGAGAGCAAGTGGCGGGCTGAAGAGGATAGGTGGCGTCAGCTTGCTGACAGAAGGCAAGAGTCAATGCTCCAGCTGCTGGAGCATCAAACTGAAATGCTCCAGCGTATGGTTGAGCTGCAGGAAAGGCAGCAGGAGCAGAGACCGCCGCTACAGCCCCTGTGTAACCAACAGCCCTCCTCCCCAAATTCCATAGCCTCCTCACCCAGACGCCCAAGAATGCGGTGGGGGGGCCTCCGGCCACCCAGCCACTCCACCCCAGAGGATTGCCCGAGCATCAGAAGGCTGGCCTTCAATAAGTGTTAAAGTTTTAAACTGCAGTGTGTCCTTTTCCTTCCCTCCTCCCCCACCCCTCCCGGGCTACCTTGGCAGTTATCCCCCTAGTTGTGTGATGAATTAATAAAGAATGCATGAATGTGAAGTAACAATGACTTTATTGCCTCTGCAAGTGGTGCTCGAAGGGGGAAAGGGAGGGTAGTTAGTTTACAGGGAAGTAGAGTGAACCGGGGGGGGGGGGGGGAAGGGTTCATCAAGGAGAAACAAACAGAAGTTTCACACCATAGCCTGGCCAGTCACAAAACTGGTTTTCAAAGCTTCTCTGATGCGCACCGCGCCCTGCTGTACTCTTCTAACCGCCCTGGTGTCTGGCTGCGCGTAATCAGTGGCCAGGCGATTTGCCTCAACCTCCCACCCCGCCATAAATATCTCCCCCTTACTCTCACAGATATTGTGGAGCGCACAGCAAGCAGCAATAACAATTGGAATATTGGCTTCGCTGAGGTCTATCCAAGTCAGTAAACTCCGCCAGCGTGCTTTTAAATGTCCAAATGCACATTCTACCAGCATTCTGCACTTGCTCAGCCTATAGTTGAACAGGTTCTGACTACTGTCCAGGCTGCCTGTGTACGGCTTCATGAGCCATGGCATTAAGGGGTAGGCTGGGTCCCCAAGGATAACGATAGGCATTTCAACATCCCCAATGGTTATTTTCTGGTCCGGGAAGAAAGTCCCTTCCTCCAGCTTTTGAAACAGACCAGAGTTCCTGAAGATGCGAGCATCATGTACCTTTCCCGGCCATCCCACGTTGATGTTAGTGAAACGTCCCTTGTGATCCACCAGGCCTTGCAGCTGCATTAAAAAGTACCCCTTGTGGTTTATGTACTCGGTGGCTTGGTGCTCCAGTGACAAGATAAGGATATGGGTTCCACCTATTGCCCCACCACAGTTAGGGAATCCCATTGCAGCAAAGCCATCCACTATGACCTGCATGTTTCCCAGAGTCACTCCCCTTGATATCAGCAGGTCTTTGATTGCATTGGCTACTTGGATCACAGCAGCCCCTACAGTAGATTTGCCCACTCCAAATTGATTCCCGACTGACCGGTAGCTGTCTGGCGTTGCAAGCTTCCACAGGGCTATCGCCACTCGCTTCTCAACTGTGAGGGCTGCTCTCATCCTGGTATTCTGGCGCTTCAGGGCAGGGGAAAGCAAGTCACAAAGTTCCATGAAAGTGCCCTTACGCATGCGAAAGTTTCGCAGCCACTGGGAATCGTCTCACACCTGCAACACGATGTGGTCCCACCAGTCTGTGCTTGTTTCCTGGGCCCAGAATCGGCGTTCCACGCCATGAACCTCCCCCAGTAACACCATGATTTGCACATTGCTGGGGCCTGTACTTTGTGAGAGGTCTATGTCCATGTCAATTTCCTCATCACTCTCGTCATCTCGCTGCAATCGCCTCCTCACCTGGTTTTGCTTTGGCATGTTCTGGCTCTGCATATACTCCGGGACAATGCGCGTGGTGTTCATAGTGCTCATAATTGCCGCGGTGATCTGAGCGGGCTCCATGATCCCAGTGCTATGGTGTCTGGGCTGAAAAAAGGCACGAAACTATTGTCTGACGGAGGGAGAGGGGCGAGTGACGACATGGCTTACAGGGAATTAAAATCAACAAAGGTGTCTGTGCATCAGGAAGAAACACAAACAACTGTCACACAGAATGCCCCCCCCCTAAGATTGAAGTCAAAATCCTGGGTTTAGCAGTCTGTTGATTTCACGGAGGGAGGGGGAAGCAAATGAATACAGAACAAATCTGGTCCATCTATCTTTTACATCTTAGGCTGGCAGCAGACGGTGCAGCATGACTGATAGCCATTGGCATCTTCTGAGTGCTTGGCAGAAGATGCTGTATTACGACTGCTAGCCATCATCGTCAAGACGGTTCAATAGGACTGCTGGCAGGACTGAGTCTCCAGGAGACAAAACATGTCTGCCCAGGTGTCTCTGACCGAACTCACTGAGGAGTACGACGACGACGGATACCAGTTGTAATACACCATCTACTGCCAAAAGGCAAGAAGTTGCTGCTGTATAGCAATGCAGCCCCATGTCTGCCAGCACCAAGATAGCCGATGATGGCTACCAGTCATACTGCACCGTCTACTGCCAAAAGGCAATTAGCTGCTGCTGTGTAGCAATGCAGTCCCACGTCTGCCGGCACCCAGATGAGATATGGTGACGGTGAGCTGAGCTGAGCTGAGCGGGCTCCATGCTTGCCGTGGTATGTTGTCTGCACAGGTAACCCAGGTAACCCAGGTAAAAAGGCGCGAATCGATTGTCTGCCGTTGCTCTGATGGAGGGGGAGGCGCCTGATGACATGTACCCAGAACCCCCCGCAACACTGTTTTTGCATCATCAGGCATTGGGATCTCAATCCAGAATTCCAATGGGCAGCGGAGACTGCGGGAACTGTGGGATAGCTACCCACAGTGCAACGCTCCGGAAGTCGACGCTAGCCTCGGTACTGTGGACGCGGTCCGCTGACTTAATGCACTTAGAGCATTTTATGTGGGGACACACACAATCGACTGTATAAAACCGATTTCTATAAAACCGGCTTCTATAAATTTGACCTAATTTCGTACTGTAGACATACCCTTAGATGCTTCTCACCACAGGCTGGCTGGTTGCCCTTCAGCCAGGCTCTCCCCTTTGATCAGCACTTCAGTCGCTTGGTGGTGATGTCTATAGATAGAGGTGAAAAAGAGAGGAAGAGCCTGGCAAACATCTCTCCCTTTTATCATGTTCGTTCTTCCCTCTTGGCTTAGCCCCCCCATTCTGGATCAGGTAAGCATTACCTCATCATAGTCTCTGACTGACCAAGGGACGGGAGGTGACTCACTCGAGTCCAACAGATCCTTTGTTGCTGCCTAGGCCAGTGTCCTTTGTTCCTGTGAGGCTGGACTGGGTTTGTCCCATACATGCCCTGATGAGGTGTAAACTGCCCCTTTGTTCTTGGAGAGCTTTGTCTAGGCTTGTTTTAAGCCATGAGGACACATTTTCAGCCTCATAACACATTTTCAGCCTAATGAAATTACAACCTATAACATTACTATAAAAACAATGCTCAGTGCATCATGAGCCTTCCGAAGACACCCGGCATGACAAACTTTGCATTGCATTCCACACAGTCGTATTATAAGGATGAACATGGGGGTGCAGGGTGTTCCCCTGAGATACAGCATGTCAGAGTATGATAGAGGTCTATAAAATCATGAATGCCGTGGAAAAAGTGAATAGGGCAGTGTTATTTACCCCTTCACATAACACAAGAACTAGGGGTCATCCAACAAAATTAATAGGCAGCAGCTTTAAAACAAACATAAGGAAGTGCTGCTTCACACAATGCACAGTTAACCTGTGGAATTCCTTGCCAGGGGATGTTGTGATGGTCAAAAGTATAACAGGGTTCAAAAAATAATTTGATACGTTCATAGAGGATAGGTCTATCAATGGCTATTAGCCATGGTGGTCCAGGATGCAACCCCATGCTACAGGTGTCCCTAAACCTCCAACTGCCGGAAGCTGGAATTGGAAATCAGAGGATGGATCACTCAAAACTGCCCTGCTCTGTTAATTCCCTCTGAAGCATCTGGCACTGGTCACTACCAGAAGACAGGATACTGGGCTGGATGGACCATTGGTTTGACCCATTATGGCTATTCTTTTATTTTTATGTCCTCCCTCCCCCTTGAACAAAGGGGGTGGAGCAGGTCCTGATGCTGTCCCCGCAGTGGTTCCACTAACATGTGGGCCCAGCATCCTTCCCCATGAGCTGGGGAGAGTGAGGGATCCAGCATCTGGCCAGTACAGCCCAATCGCTCTGGGAGTGGGTGTTTGAAGTGACCCTGCTGCAACATCAGCAGCAGCCCCATGTGCCCCTCGCCTCCCTTCCCTGTGAGCATTGATGGGGGGGAGAGGGCAGCAGCATCAGACTTGGTCCTAGGAGTGGCAGCCCTATATGTCCCTTGCAGCCATCTCCTGCAAACAGGAAGTTCCCACAACTTCCCTTGGATTGATGTTTTTGTGACTGAAAGCAAACCACATCGACCCTCACTGGTACCGGGGCTGCTGCTGCTTGAGCAGGCTGTGCCTCCTGGCTGGGGAACCAAGATATAGCCCTTGTGGACGTAATAGAGACCCTCTCTGCTGTGTACACCTCCCAGAAAACAGTGAGGGTGTTCCCAGAGCTCCTACCTTCCCTTGGGATGTGGCAACTCCTGGGTGCAGAAGCCACCTTGATTATTTCTTTTCCTGACATCCTTGAGGTGGAAACTGAAAATAATCCATGTGCTTGTTCTGTTCCCACGCCACTTCCATCATTGCTTACATTTTCTTGCTCCAGACATGGCTGAACAGCAACTACTTCTTTGCAGCTAACCAGAGAGTAAGAGGATTGTGAAATGCCTGGGCTTCATTTAAATAGGCAGGGAGGGGCAGGGTACACAGCAACCAATCAGTTGACTCCATTAACCTTTGCCGAGCCAATGGCCAAGCAGAGAAGTGAACGGGGGAGAGTTGGGAAAGGCAGCTTCCCCTGCCATGCATAAGATGTGGACTTCTCTCCTTCCTTGCTGTCCCATCAAAGATCCTCCCAGGCTAAAAGTGGTAAGAGAGTATTTCCATACATAGGTGTGACACCAGACTGGTAGTGACCCAAGATTGCATCAATATACTCTCAACTTCCATTACAAAACAAAAGTGTGAGACACTGGAGAAGATGTTCACATCCAAGGACAGTTTCTTAAGGAAGGACCTAACCATGGCCTCGTTAAGGGTAGTTTGCTATTTATCCTCCATAAGGAATTTGTTACCAGCTGTATGAAAGTATCATTATTGTATTTAATTAGTAATTTACTAACCTGTTCTTCTGCAGCTGCAGATCCTATGGATAAGTGCTTGTAATTTATCTGGAGTGGGGTTTTCAAAAGCGTGTGAGGAAGTTAGGCATTCAGAGTTGGGTATCTAACTTCCTGAAGTCAATTTGACATTCCCAACGCAGCGCCCTAATGTGAGTGTAGCCTTTTGGGTGAATGCATGTATTCTGCACCTCACCTGCAGAGGAGAAGCCTTTCCAACTGGCTTTACTAATTTCATCAACCCTGATCTAAGCAGATGTAGGTTCCACTGACTTCCAAAACAATTTTCTCCACTTGTGATTAGGATTAAAGCTGAGTGAAAACTGGAATGTCTGTACCGTGGGAGATGCCAACAATTCAGCATTTGTTTTCATCCCAAATTGGGACAAAAAGTTGGTATATCATATGCGTGTGTGGGCGGGAGGGGGATGAAATATACTGAAATTATTTGGAAATTGCAAAACCTTTTGTTTTGAAACAGTTCAATATTAATGCATTTCTCTGTTGTGCCACATTGACTCATAGGAGTAGTAGTTTGGGAGCCTAATGTTGTCATTCTCCCATATGGCCAGGTTCCCTGCCTGGACTACATATCCCATGATGTACCCAAAGTAATGTGATGCCCATGATGCATCACACAGTTGATGAGATGGGAGTCTGTGTTACATCATAAGAAATCTAGTCTGGCCAGGGAGCCCCCTGCCCATAAGAGAAAGGGGGCCCAAGCTACAGCTCCCATGAGGCAATTTTATACTGAACTGCTATTGTGAGAACCTGCAAATTAAATAAGCATCTTAGTTTTATAGCATCCTGTGACCTGGATTTTGTTTCTGCAAAACTGACTCAGGTAGTGAAGCATTGACACCTCAACTCAAGGTTTCAAGGAAAAATGCTGATCTGCATGTAGGATTGATCCATAAATCTTCCAAGAAAAGATTCAGAGAATCACAGTCAATTCAATTAATCATTTGTCTTCTAACTGAAGGCTGAATAACATCACCATATCATTCCAGTAATTGACTGGATTAGGAAGAACTCAAAAAGAAAAGTCAACGTATGTTATAAAACGTCAAGTAGCTTTTTAAAGGCTCCATGTAAACTTTTTTCCTTAGTAGAAATAATCCAGCTGGAAAACAACTCCTGCTTGCTATTTCCAGCAATGCAGAAACACTCATATGCGTCTATTCTTTCATAGATATCATGGATATATTCATTACACATGTACTTCAGAAATAAGCTTCTACCTTTAAGGAATAATTTTTTTCTTCCTTTTTTGGGTAGATAACGTTGCTTGTATATCGTAGCAGGTTTAACATTCATTTACAAATTACAAAAAGAAAGAGAGAACAGTAATGTTTCCTTGATGTTGTGGTTGACTCTTTGAAATATATTTAGAATTATTTCAGGTCTTCCTTTCATGTCATTTACAAATAAAATTCATCTATTTTAATAAGGACTTATCATAGTTCAAACTGATTGTCTGATTTTTGAATATCCACCTGCCACATAGCAATGAAGGCAGATTGGCCCAGCATATTCCATTCTACAGTCAGTGCAAATGCCATAGCAGAAGCTGATTTTCCCTGCAAAGGGCTAAGCATCTCATGGGAGGTGCTGAAGTCCATGGAAGTTACAGGCTTTCAGTATTTGTTAAAATGTACTGGGGGCCCTGTGCTCCTGTGGGGAGAACCTCTTTGGGAGGAAGACCAAAAGGTTGGACCAGGAGTTATGAAAGATTCTTTTTATCTTGTACAAGAAAAAATGTGGACACAAGCTGGAATTGTTCCAGTTACTGAAGTAGGAGCTAAATCATGCATGCAATTAACATGAATTTAACAAGAGATTCTCTCTGGGTCATGTCACTGTGAAACTTTGGCTGATTTTTTGAAGATCTGGAAAATCCCTCTGAGTGAAGCCCTAAGAATTTGAAAGAAGCAGGGAGTCTTAGCCAGAGGATATTATTAGTTACAGGGCTGTTGGGTGACTGAAGAATTTGGGTCTGGAATGGACTGAGGGCAGGGTTAAGAGGAATATAAAGGAGAAAGGAAATAGAGTAAGGATGCTAAGGGATCCATTCAGCTCATAGGTACACAAGCAGAAGCTCATTGCCAATCAGCTTGTGAAATGATGGACGAGTAGCACAGTGATGCATAACTGCAGGCAGATCTGAATTTGAAGAGTGATGTGGAAATTGTTTCTCCGTCCCATATTTGTGTTTTTATTTCATGTTGCCAATTTTATTTCTCTCTCTTTCCACACCAAAGGCCATTTTGCAAAACTCTATTCCAGGAATCCCCTTCAGAAAAAAGAGATTATTACAATATTTGGCTTCTTGCTTTTAGGAAATAAGAGAGAACACAGGGCAACTACAACTTCTTTAGCATCATTTCTTAGTGAATGTGTAGGTTGTAATATGCAACCAGGGCCACCCGGGGGGGGTGAGGGGGCAAGTGAGGCAATTTGCCCCAGGCCCCGGGCCCCACAGGAGTCCCCATGAGAATATAGTATTCTATAGTATTGCAACTTTTTTTTATGGAAGGGGCCCCTGAAATTGCTTTGCCCCAGGCCCCCTGAATCCTCTGGGCGGCCCTGTATGCAACAAATATTAAAAGACATTAGAAAAGATGGAGCCTATACATAAAAAGTTGGATTCTACTTAAGACTTTACTGCACTTTTACTGTGGAATACAATAGCGGAAGCCATGAATTTGTGTATATTTTTGGTCATAAATTCCAACTTTAAACTGAATGTGATATTCTAGAAATTCATGAATATTTAGTTGTCTCATTAGTCCAGGTAGCAAATAAGCTAGGAATGAGCAAATTAGATGTTTGTTTATAATGCAAATAGTATTCTGTCACATTTTGTTATAAGTTTTCTTGAAAAATACAGCAAAAAAAAAAAAGTCTTGTTAACATCTTTATTGATTGGTTTGGTAGTGTCCTGACCCAAAGGAAGTTTTCTGTGCCAACTCAATTTGGTTTTGGAAAGAGGTTGTTCAGCTGAGGACGAAAGGAAAACCAGTTAACCCAGCTCTGTATTATTAATGCACACTTCTTAGACTTTATCAAATGAAATTCAGAGTTCAGCATGATTCAGGCAAGAAAGGTTACTTTAAAGAGTCTTTCCTAAGGCTTTCAGATTTAACTGGACTATAATCTATTACATATACAGCAGAGTTTATCCCACTTAATACTTGCCCTAAAATGACTTATTTTATAGCTTTCAAAACTTAAGGTTTCTAATCAAACCACAGATTTATGCAACCTGGAAGAAGCAATGCATCTTGCTAAATGCAGAGAATCTGCAGAGAGCTGTGAAGTCCCCGAACTCCCCTGCTGTGTGGGAAGGGGATAATTAATCTTATATGTATCGATATTGTAATTGATAGTACCAGTTATGTTCAGTAGAAAGATGTTTTTGGTTAATGCACAGTCTTTTACTGCTCCTAATTATGCATTCATGTATAGTAAATCTATTCATGTAAATCATTATTTTGTGTCTATGCATTTTAGTAATTCAAATAATAGCAGGATTATATTTAGAAGTCAAAAGAATCCTTTCAGAGAACAGCAGGCTTCTACAGGGAAAGATGCCATCAGAAAAGTCCGAACAGAAAGGGTTAGAGGCTGGAAGACAGCAGAGGATTTTAATAACGGCAAGTAAATGCTCAACTTTCACATACAATGGAAGGGGTGTTCTCCCACAGCCTCCAAATTCAATCAAGGGCATTATTTATTATTTCCATTTGGCCTTTTTGTGCTTATGGAAAGGGAAAACATGGGCATAACCCAGAAACATTATATTTTGCTGGCAAAATTACTTTTTTTTTAACTCATAAAAATTACCTTCCATTCCATGGGAATTTGATGTAAAGCTAAGCACATGGATAACTCTCCTTTACAAATAAAATACAGATCTTCCTGTAGCTAATTTAATGGGGAGCAAATTGTGGCCTGTCCAGGCAGGGGAATGAGGGTATGAGGAGAATCCCCCCCCCCCCCCCACACACACACAATCCCTATTAATGCCCTAGGCAGCCATCCCAGACCCTGGGTTCAGGAGTATTTGGGTGTCATGCACCTGTTACTCCCCACCTCTTGAGCAGTGGACAAAGAGAGACCTGGGAATTGGCAAACCTTTGGCTCCACCTCCCTCAATGAACTGGCCAGCACAATTCAGAAGGTGCGCGGGGAAAGGAATCTGCTACAGGACGGCCCTGTATGACATTAATACCCCCTTTGGAGCTAGGTAGAAGCAGGGAAAGCAATAATGACTCAAAAATAAAATAAAATAAAAAAATATTTGGAGATATCCTATCTCCTAGAACTGGAAGGGACCTTGAAAGGTCATTGAGTCCAGCCCCCTGCCTTCACTAGCAGGACCAAGTACTGATTTTGCCCCAGATCCCTAAGTGGTCCCCTCAAGGATTGAATTTACAACCCTGGGTTTAGCAGGCCAATGCTCAAACCACTGAGCTATCCCTCCCTACAAAATTACAAAAGGTGTAATTCCTTCCTGCTACTAGTGGAGCAGCGGACCTACATTCCACCACTTAGACCGGGCTAGCTGCAAAGTGTCAGTCTAGCCCAGGGGTAGCCGAAGGTGGCACGCAAGCTGATTTTCAGTGGCACTCACACTGCCTGGGTCCTGGCCACCGGTCTGGGGGACTCTGCATTTTAATTTAATTTTAAATGAAGCTTCTTAAACATTTTAAAAACCTTATTTACTTTACACACAACAATAGTTTAGTTATATATTATAAACTTATAGAAAGAGACCTTCTACAAACATTAAAATGTATTACTGGCACACAAAACCTTAAATTAGAGTGAATAAATGAAGACTCGGCACATCACTTCTGAAAGGTTGCCAACCCCTGGTCTAGCCCATACTAATTAATCCATAATCCAGAGGATTTGTCAAAGTTCAGTTATGATAATGTGAAACAGAGATGCTAGTTACATTGACATGGGTCTTCTAAAGGGACTTTCATATTAGAGTAATCTATAACAAATATCCGCTTGGAAGGATTCAATTTTTATCTGTAAATGTCGATTTCACCATACACACACAGAAACCAACTAAACAATATTTCCATCAATAATTGAAATTTACAGATGGGCGAAGTAAGAAAAATACTGCTTGAGAACTTAGTAGGGTTCGATTTAAGGATATTTACTTCATATTTTTTTACATGTGATGTTGACAATTTGTGATTTAACAGTTAAAAAGCTTAAACTTTTTGAATCTCAACATCTACCGTCACTGAATAATTATTGTCTGACTTCTTCCTGCTGTCTAACCTCTATAATTTTGTGCAATTGTACAAATTCAAATGGATAACAAAAATTTAAAACCATAAAATCCATAAGTGTGTTCAAATTTAAATAGTTAAAAATTGGAAAAAATGCTTAAAAATAAACGTTGCTATTATCCATTGAAATGATATTTAAAAAAAATCTAATTCTGCCAAGCCTAAATATATGGTATGTAATACAGAATACTGTGTTTTCAGTTTCTTATACCCATTTATCAAAGATTTTTATGTTTCTAAAAAGGGACTTTTCTCTCTCAATCTCCTCCTCTTTAATCTTGCAGTAAAGTCATAATGCTGAGTTTGTAACATAATTATTTTCAGGCAGCAGATTGTTAAAGCCTAAACAGAGGAAGATATTTTAATTTCATTGTAAAATGAGACAAGAGAAATTAGCTGGGGAGGAAAATACCAGTAAATCACATCTTTTTCAAGGACAATTATCTCTAAGAATATCCTGATATGGAGAAAAATATTGATCAAACAGTGTTTTGAGTAAACATCTTTTCCAACTTTGTACCAGTGAAATATACCCTCTTTAAGAAAACCAGCTTTTTCTTCTAGTATATGCAAATAGGTTCCGCTGTGTTTCTGTGGCACTAAAGGGCTCTGTTAGAACTTTAATCGATCCAATATTACACGTTGCCTTGGACCTTCCTTTGAAACAAATGGGACTTTTTGCAATGCACTTTTAAAACCAGAATTCAAAGTTACAATGGTTTTTAGGGGGAGAGAGATTCTACTATTTTTTCTTCGTTGGTGCCTAGCTTTTTGAAAACTCTTAGCAGTTGGTATAGCCAGTCATGCTCTGTTTCATTTTTAGTATCTACAGACAGTTAGGAATATGGATAGGTAAACCTTGGCCCATCTCAAATCAGACTTAATAGCAGCAGATCTTCTGGCCATTTTCATTAAGATCTCAGATGTAAATCCATTCTTTTTTTTAAGATTATATTTTGAAACACTCAGAGAACTGGATTGCCTGCGTTGCCCTCAATCTGCTCATCACACTTGCAGATCTGCATTAAGTTAATGACTATAATCAAATGTCATGTTTCAGGGCTTCAGTTGGTTGCCTACAGGGGTCAGGAACCTTTTTTTTCTCCTAATGCACAATTGGCCAGATGTATTCTGGTGGCTGTTTTGGTTTGTTTGTTTGCTTTTTCCACCTTCCTCTGAAGCATCAGAGATTGGCCACAGATGGAGATGGAACACTGGATGGGGTGGACTAATGCTCTGCGGTGGTACAGAGAAGTCTCTTTCTAGGTGCCAGCTAGAGTGTCTTGCTCACTGTAAAAGGGGCTCCCTGCCCAGTAATGCTTCCCTGCTGGCCAAGTGTGGCTCTGGAGAGGCCTTCCTTGGTTTCCACTTCACCCAGAGCCCCTTAAAATGTCCACACACCTCAGATATTCAAAACACTCCACTTCTGGGGTCCAATTTATTAAATCCTGCAAAGTCTTTCAAAATGGAACACAAACCTACAAAGTCAAAGCTCTGCCCTTTCTTCCTAAGGGTCTGTCTTCCCTTCAGAGTTCAAACTCTCTTCTACTCCAGTTCCAAGATGGGTACAGGCCTTCCTCCCTGAGGGTCTATCTTCCTGCTCTCACAGCACTTCTTGCCTGGAGTTTGGCCTGCTCTGCCTTCTCCACAGGTCTCTCACACTGATGTTTTCCCTTCTGCTGAGTCAGGGCCCTGCAGGAGCCTTCTTACTCCCTGCAGTGTCTGCAGGCATCTGCCAACAGCCACCTGCAGTCCTTTCTGTCTCAAGATCTCTTTCTCACGTACCACATGCCTGAATTAAGCTTGTCACATGTGGACTGAGGCCCATCTCCTCAAAAGGATCAACTGCCCTGCGACACTCATGTACTCAGGGTCAAGCTGATTGACAGATTTGGGGTTAGGAAGACATTTTCCCCCCGGTCCGATTGGCAGGAACCTTGGGGTCTGCCACTTCATGGACCTTGGGCATTGGTGGCAGGGAATTGATTGCATTGGTGACATTGGTCTTTCCTATGCTCTGCCTGTGGCGCACAACAGTTTAATCTCCTGAGAATTGAAATGATTTAGTCTAACTACAGTCTTTGGGCTCCATATAGGAGTATCTAGGTGAAATGTAATGCAAGGAGATCAGATTAGATGATTTCATGGTCCCTTCTGGCTTTAAACTCTATGAAACTATGAAAATCATCCTCTTTATTTGGACAAGTCCTTTGATTGCCTCAGGTTTTGCTCTAAAGCTCCAATTTTATGTAAAAGTAAAGATCCTGATTGTCAAAGCATCCGCTACCCCCATTGATTTCAAACAGAATTCTGGGTACCCAACATTCCTAAAAGTCAGGACCAAATTATATCCCTATATTGCTCTGGTAGAGCTTGGATGTCAGGCTTCAGCAAGCAGTTTTATGCCACTTTGAAAAGCAAAAGTCAAGAAACCATGTTTCCCTCCACTCAGACATGTAAGGTAGCCCTGCACTATTGATGTTACACAGATTCATGTATACCTAGAGACCTGAGTCAGCAAACTACCCTATTCAGCAAAGCACTCAAGCACGCATGCTTTGCTAAATAGGGATGGACTTAACTATGTGGAAGGTGTTTCAGAGACAGTATGCAAGCAGCTTTATAAAAAAATTGATATCTTTCCTTTACTATATTGCTACTCAGACATCAGCCCCTGTAAATCCCAAAAAACTGTGCTCACACTTTCTAGCTGAGTGCTACATGGAGGTAACAAATGTTGACATTTAGTGGTCACCATGAACAAGTCAACATTTACCAGCTGTTATCACACAGTGTGTCCTTTCTAGTGAGGTGTTGAGCAACTCTTGGCAGGGGCTATATGTCCCCCAATTCTCAATGGGTGCAGAGGGCACACAGCACTTTGCAGGATTGGACCTAGAGATATCAGAGATGCAGCAGGGAATTCCTGCAATAAGAATGGGAAAATATTGTGATATCACAGATATCATTGTGGTGAAAGGTTTACTTCTGATAGTGACCATTGTGTTTGTGTTCTTCTCTTCAGCTGTGCTATACACAATCAAGTGTGCACTTCTACTTCACAGCAAATGTATATAACATTTTTTCACATGCTGTGATTTGGCCTGTCTGTTGCCCCTATAACTGGCTGCCTATTCAGAGTCAGACCAGTCAGTGTATATTGGGCACTACAAATTTGTTTATTTTTTGGCTCAAATTGTCTCCTTCATACCACAATGACATTTTCTGCCATAGGCCTTTATGCTGCATTCCTCACTGCAATTGGTCTTCACACAACCAAATCATTTGACCTTCATGGTTTCTTCAGTCATCTGATGCAATGCAAGCTGTCTTGTTGGCAGCCAGCAATGCTTGTGAACTCTGTACCTTCCTTTCTTGTGCTGGGTTATGGTTCTTCTTGAGTCAGATAACAGATGTGATAAAGTTAAAGAGGCATGTGGTCCCAAAACTTTATTTCTGGCACAGAAGAGAAATAGAAATGGCATATTCAGTGTGGTGTAAGATGCCTGCTAAAACCCATCAATAGCCCTGCACCTGTGCCCATAGCAAGAATCTGACAAAATTATTAATGGGGGCACAATGCCAACCAAGCAGATGGGCATGCCAAAGCACTCTTCATATGCATTAAGTGTGTTTATTAAGGGCAGGGTTCCCAGTTCAGACAGCTATTCATGGTGTGTTTACACACCTATGGTGAAGGGGACATGCTAGAACTAATTCAGATCACATTTCAAACGTGACAAATAGGTTCTGTGTTCGGAAAAGGAAAGACTGGGATTTTGCCTGCAGCCAAAAAAATTCTGATTATAGGGAGAAATCCATTAGAAAGAAGCCTCTGATCACCTTGTTGTAGAGTGGAAAGAAGATCCGTAAAAATGGCATAGTGTTGTATGAACTTATTCTGTCTGCTGTCAGATTTCCTGTCTCAAACTGCTGCACACTGTTAAACACATGCCATGTTTCACTCTGGAGATGGCTGCATTTTACTGATGGGTTAAGTGAGCTCTGGGCATGGCTTGTAAATCATTTAAGTTAAGCGTGGGACTATGATGCAGGAGTTCAAAGTTCTCTATGTGGGTACTTCCACAGCCTTGCCAGGTGATCTTGGGCACATCACTTAATCCTCATTTTCCTCATCTTTTGAAAGGGGGTGATGGTACTTTAACTCACAGCAGTGTTTGTTTTGGGGTCTGAAATGAAAAGCTCTGCAGAAATGCATGGTCTGTCGTCGTTAATGAATGTAAAATAATTTTTAAAAGAACTGTACTGCTGGAAACCTTTGGATCATTAAGTCATTGTCACAGGCTGGCTGGCCCTTTAAGGCTCAGTTATGCCTGTAACCCAGCAGCTAGCCCCCAGCTGATATAGGGCAACTTAGTGATAATTAGTGACCCCAGCTGTGAAATGGTTGGGAAAAGACTATACAGAGTGGAGAACCCAGTTAGGTTCCTGTGGGGGGAGAGATTGCAAAGAAGGCAGGACTTTTCTGTAGGCAGGAGAACACACAGGAAGCAGGGTCAGGCTCCTGTATTGGGGAGCTAGGGCCTGAGCTAGGGCCCTACAAAGAGTGTTGGGGGATGCTGCTAGTAGAGTCCCCAGGAGAGAGTAGTGCGGGAAAACCTGTTAAGACAGGAACTCCACAGAAGCAGTTTAAGCTTTTGTGAGGAAGTCCCTGAGGTAGGGTCAGTGAAAGACCTTCAGTGGAACCTGAGAGGGGTGGAAGACTTATTAGTTCAGCAGTGAAGGGAGAACCCAGAGTCTGAAAACCAAAGGGAGGCTGTGTTCAGGGCCGACGAGAGTGTGGAGGGGAAGCCGGTATAAATTACTGGGGCCCGGCAGTCCGGAAGGGGGCCCGGGGCCCGGCTTCCCCTCCCTCTCGTCGGCCCTGTTTAGCCGGTCTGTCCTTGCTGGAGGGCCCGAAAAAATTCCGTGCCCGGCTTCCCGCCCTCTCATCGGCCCTGTTTAGCCGGTCCGCCCTTGCTGGGAGGCCCAAAAAAAAATTTTCACCGGGGGTCTGAACCCGCTCTCGGCGGCCCTGTGTTAAGCACAGGCTGGGGGGATCAGCATGACAGGACTTGGAGCTAGCAAGTGGCCCAAGCAAAGATCAGCATGTTTGAAGAAGCAGATCTAGCTGCTTAATACAGGGCCAGAACCCAGAGCAGAGGCTGGGCTTGGTGCCTCAATCAACTCCTGAGGAAGGGGCATGCAAGCCAAATGGCAGGAGCAGGTTAGGCTCCTGGGGGGGGAAGGCCTTGATGTAGCAGCAGTGAGAGCACTTCAGTGGTGCCCGAGAGGCCTTGAAGATTATGATTTAGATGATTAGTTTAGACTTTCAGTTGGGCCTTTTGGTACATCAGAAGGAGACTGAACTTTGTGACTTTGACAGAGGGCCAAGCCCCAGAAGACCCAGTGAGAGGCAGATGGCCAGCAGGAGGCACTGGAGATGAGGGACCCTTTGCAGCATCATGTCCTGACGCAAGGGGGTGCTACGGGTGGTGAATACACTACCTTACAGTCATCGAAGTGTGGGAATCTGCTCTGTGGGCTTCCGCTCCTATAATAATCAGTACCACAACTTCCCTTAAATATCATTACTATATGACTTATCTTTACTGGCTTATTTACTTGCATCGCAGGTGGCTCTTTGGAGACCCAGGTGACTCTGAACAGAAAGCAGTTACTGCCCTACAGGTTGGGATGGATGTTCTGACACCTGCCCCTTTCCCTGCCTGCTGGGAATGGTGGTTGCCATCTGTTCCTTTCTGTCACTGAAAAGACTCAGTACTTCCAGGGATTACATTATGAGTGACAGAAACACTGACTTCTTGGCACCATCTTTTCTACAATGTCTGCTTTGTGAAGGCATTGAATTGAGGGCTGATCCCAAGTGGGAAGCGAAAGAGAGGGTCAGAACATGCATGAGATCACTGGGGTCTCAGTGGGTGGGCACTGGGGAATAAAATATACCAGCATGTCCCTACTGCTCAGTATCAGCAAGCAGATGTATCATGCCTGTGACTGACTATAATGGGTTTCATTTGACTTCAGGTATAATCTAGTGATTTGTGTCTACAGTCACAAAAAGTAATGTTATACAGTATTTTTACATAGTTTGCCACTATTGCAATTCATATGTCAAATGCTGAAAGAAACACAATGTATTTAGAAAAACAAAATTCACATGTTCCTCCAGTACCTCGACTGTACCTGTTCTGATAAAGACATTGGATCCCTTATCTAGCCCAGACACATGCTAAAAGAAATTAACAGGAAGGTTCCCTTGGTAAAGCTGGTGTTCATGCAATTTTAATAAAATGAAAGTGTAATCTCAGTATCTCCCAAGTGTCCCTTGTGACAGACCCAGACCAGTGGGGTACAGGAGTCTGGTAGAGGGCAAATATACTGGTCACTGGATGAGTAGTTTTCTGTTCCCTGAGTGACCAGAGCAGGGGCTGCACTAGAGTAATCAGGAACCTGCTAGAACCAGTTAAGGCAGGCAGGCTAATTAGGACACCTGGAGCCAATTAAGAAGAAGCTGCTAGAATCAATTAAGGCAGGCTAATCAGGGCACCTGGGTTTTAAAAAAGGAGCTCACTTCAGTTTGTGGTGCGAGTGTGAGGAGCTGGGAGCAAGAGGCGCAAGGAGCTGAGAGTGAGAGGGTGTGCTGCTGGAGGACTGAGGAGCACAAGCGTTATCAGACACCAGGAGGAAGGTCCTGTGGTGAGAATAAGGAAGGTGTTTGGAGGAGGCCATGGGGAAGTAGCCCAGGGAGTTGTAGCTGTCATGCAGCTGTTACAGGAGGCTCTATAGACAGCTGAAGTCCACAGGGCCCTGGGCTGGAACCCGGAGTAGAGGGCGGGCCCGGGTTCCCCCCAAACCTCCCAATTGACCTGGACTGTGGGTTCTTCCAGAGGGGAAGGCCTCTGGGCTGTTCCCCAACCCACATGGTGAATCTCTGAGGCAAGAAAATCTGCCAATAAGCGCAGGACCCACCAAGATAGAGGAGGAACTTTGTCACACCCTGTAACCTCAATGTCTTTAATCACATGTTCTGTTTGCTGACAGATCAGTTATCAGGTATAAGAGTCAGCCTAATGCTTTTAATGGTTGATACTGGCCGACTTTCAACATCTTTCAGATGAAAGTTGTGTATTATTTAAATGGGAAAATGGTGCCTATGGTCATCTATAGAAGGAACGTTATCGCCCTTTATTTAACCTTAACAAACTTTGTTTCTACTCCCCTTCCCCCTCTAAGTTACAACCAATAGGCTTCCAGTTTGTAAACTTCACTTATCATGCTGCTTGCCAGCCTTGCAGGAATGTCAGACTGCTATGCTTTGAGCTCATGCTCAAAAAAACGTTACCTCCAGCATCAATGTTGTTCTGGGTGAACCTCAGAATAGTGTAGTAGCTTTGCATGTTTTGGAGAAGAACAATAACGTTCTGCTGTTTCATTGACTTCAGAGGACTTTGGAGGGCCCTAAATGTGGAATAGCTCTGGTCTTGCAGTGATATAACTGGGATCAGAACCTGGCTGTTTGAATGTGAAAAGTTGGGCTGGAAATACTGCAGGATATTATTTGGGAATCTGGCTCTTCCCTTATCCTGATCTGTCTGTTACAGCATTTCCCCAAATGTGGGGCATGAAGGCATAGCCGGGGTGAAATGTATACATTAAAAAAGGCCTGCAATGCCACAAAGAATTGTGGAAGGAAGATGTGACTGATTTTATGGTCATGACAGGGAGGAACAGTTCAGCCTTGGAAAGTCTGGGGAATGCTGCTGTTGTATGGCACCCATCACTGTCATAGCTAAATGCCTCAGCTGGAACTAGGAAGTGTAAAATATAAAAATGCTCTGTTCCTATCCACTGTTTGTGGCTGTTTATTTTCTGGGCTTCATCCTGTATTTTGACATGTGGGAACCACATAGTTTGCAGAATCAGATTTTACAAAGCTCCCCATTGGTGCTTGGGTATCTGCCTTTACTGTACATTCTGCTACTGCCAAGTCTAATTCCTTATACAATATGCAAACATATTAAGAGGAGAGATGTTTTTATAGCCCAATTCAGCAAGTTGATATTGCACTTTGCTGAAGAGAAGGTAAGGGTGGTAAGTGAACCTTTCTCTTGAATTGTTGTATAAATGTCAATTTTTGGTATCAGGGCTTCTGTTGAGGAAAGGAGAAAGGGATCCAGTCAAAGAGAGCTGCTGAGAACACAGGCAGCTACAGCCCATTTGTATAAAATCTGCATCTAGTCTTAGTATAATGCTTGGAAGCAGGTCTCTGTCTCTGCCATGATTGGATCTGTTAACTCAGCCTCCCACGTACATATAAATGATTTTCTTGAGCTGGTTACAAGGATGTCTCTTGACAAGATCTGTGTGTTTGCAGCTTATTTTGACAGAACATTTAGACTGGTGGCATTTTCTCTGGCTTTTATTATCTTTTGTAATGGTTGCAGCTAGATTTCCTACTGTCTCCCTAAATTCCAGTTTAGTTTTTTTTACTAGCACAGTCATCTCTCTAGACATGCAGATCAATCTCTTCCTCATTTTTCCTCTGTCAGAGCTCCTGGAAACACATTTTAGGAAGTGCTAAGCACAGTATTTTGTTGTTTCTGGTATGAAGTCCGCATTTGGATGTTTGTAGCTTACTGACATGTTGATGAATATCCATTTGTAAAACTTCCCAGTACCGTTTTGAAGAATGTATAATTTAGCAGTAAGGAGCTGTGGAAGCTGTTGAATCACCATGCGGAGCTGAATAAGAAGAGCTGAATCCTTTACTGTGTTCATGTTTGTCAATTATTTCCTGATACCTTACTGGCATGGCTTCGCTGCATTTATGAATCCGTTGTATTAAGAGGTTTGAGGATTTTTTTAGACTTGATGCATTTGCTTTGGCTAAAACCTGAAGCCTCTTCTCAGTTCTGGACTCCAGTGGGAGTTGTGCAGAACAGAGAGGCAAATCAGACCCCTTCCTCCATAGCAGTGATGCACCTGAACTGGTGTTGATTCCACTGTGTTACAGGGGAGAGGCAGCGTTAGGAGAGCCCATGCAGGAGGTGTGTGTACCCACTGTGTGGTGAGTGCCACTACAGGGAAGGACCTATATGTCCTTCCCTGTGGAGTGGGGCTTTTGGATGAAACATAGACTGAAGCATAAATCCACTGGGCATTGACCTTTCTAGGGATGCAGGAGCAACAAGGGTTGCTACAGCCTCAGGGCTGCAGTAGGGGTCATGGAGTCATCTGACTGGTATAGGCAGGATTACCTGTCATTTTTCTATTCTCAGTTTTCTGTTGCTCCTCCCCAAGGACAGGCTACCTTTGTTAGCACCTAGGGTGACTAGATGTTTGTTCTCTGCTCTTTTTACTCTCCCTAGTTGCTTTATCCCTTCTTATCTTTCTTGCTCTCAACCTGCAATGTTTACGACAACTCCTGCTTTTGTACTGATTTGATTGACTTTGATCATTGCCTTCAGTTGCAGTCTGGGTGCCTGCTTCACCTGCTGCAGACTGGAAAACAGCCTGCAATTTAGAAAAAAAAATGTAGCCTCCTCCCTTGACTTTTGTTCAGCAAATGGAACACTACACAACGTCCGCATTGGTTATTATTGTGTCTGTTCTCTAATCCAAATAGGTCATTTCTTCAAGAAAATGTCTTCACTGCCAGGTGCCAACAAGTGGCCAGAGATGTCTCAGAATGTCCTTTTGGAACTCCTCCTCTTGTTACTCTGAACAAGGTAAACCACCATACCTGTCTCAAGCCAGCCCCCTGATAATCAGCTAGAGCTCACAAGCCTTCAGCTGTTCACCCATTCTCCACACAGAGCTTTCAGGAAAGAGAACTGTACAGCCTTAGAAACACACACAATAGTCTTCTCTTCAGCTACATATCACTGGATGTCTGGAATCTGTCAGAGCTTCTGAAATCTGGTTGGAATCATTGCCTGCGGCACCTTGATAGTAGTGATGGACACATTAAAAATGCTTGGATGGAAACTGTGTGACGTGCCATGAAGCTGAATGGAGCCCAGCTACTTGATTCGGTTTGCACATATCCTCATTTTTCCTGACCATTGTCATTAAAACTACAGTGAGATTCACCCCCTACACCTACATATTTAATTCCCAGGAGGGACAAAAGAAATCCCCTACATAAAGTTTTCAGAGAAGTACAGATCCCCTAAAGAAAGTGGATGCCCTTTTTATTTTAGCCTGAATCAGTCTCTAATCTTCTTTCTTCCCTATTTAAAAGGTAGAAAAGGAATTTCAGACCATTAAGCTCTGTGGGCCAGATCCTACTCTGATTTCCACACTGTGTGCAATCCCTTTGTGATTGATGGGGGTTGCATGGGGTATAAATCCAGGCAGAATTCTGCCCTTTATCATTACATATATTCTCTTCCTGTCTCCCTCTTTCTGCAGGCATTTGAGAGATGCACCATACAGCAAACCTGGCTGCCGCTAGCATCCCACTCTAAGAAGCCGCTATTTAAAGCACAAATCACAGGTAATCTAATAATTTGGCTTTCTTATAAAAAGTGCACAACAGCAGCTCAGGCCATCACTCCTGATTACAAATATATCACAAAACTCTGCTGAACAGCACGACCTTCTGGCAATAAGACAAGTTCTGTTCTTAACCACTCCTCTTAGTTTGGCAAGGCTCCTTTGTGCTAAGCGCCAGCTAAGGGAAATGGCTAATTTAATTAAACCTCCAACTGTTTGGATTTTAGGAGGATCGTTTTTCATAAGGATTTCAAGAGTATAGTAATACAGGCAGCTCTCCAATTCCTTCCATAAATAATGATCAACAATCATTCAATAGCTTTGCCTTTTAGGGGGCATTTCCTTAGCTCAAGGAAACAGGCAATGTCTTTGCCGTGTAACATTAGCTGTACTTAGCCTGCAGTAATGACAAATGAGGCCTCTCTGGGCATGTCTTCACTGCCCAGTTAACCTGGGCTTTTACACGGGTTTTAACCCAAGCACACCCCTACCACTCACACCCAAACACGCTGACCTGGAGGTGGAGATGCTTTAAGCCCAGGTTATTGTATTCATCTGGGGTGTATAAATTAAAACCTGAGCCCTGCTTCAATTTAGGACCTGCCCACTTTGCAGTGAGGTTGCAGGTGAAATCACTCGAGCTGACAGTCTCTCCAATCCCTTCTCACAATTCTCCCTGAAGTTCAGACAAATGCTCCTGGAATTGACAAAACTAATGTGGGTTGGACTTTGCCATGGGGATGCTCACACCCAGGCTAGGCTAACCTGAGTGCTCAGCACCTAGGTCTAACTGTGTAGTGAAGACATAACCCCCAGTGGTTCATGATACTGTGGGTAAATCACAGATTAAACTCTGCTGAATAGGCAAGTTCAAAATACCTGATTCATTGAACTTCAACCTTTCCCCATTACAGTAAATTCTGTCCCTGAACAAGTTCCTCTCCAGAAGTCCTGAGTGTCTGTCTCACTCCTGCAACCCCGAGTGCCCCAACTCCTGTTAGAAACAAATGCAGTTAGAAGTACTCTTTAATCCCTCACTAGGCAGTACCTAATAGTGCTGCTCTGCAGGCTGCTCCGATCAATCCAAGAATCCGGTGCTACCAATCTTCTCATCATGTTTCCAGGTGAAGATTCCCAGTCAGGCGGGAGAAGGTTGGTGGGAACTTATCCCCACTCATCTGAAACAAACATTCCCCCACTTCTCCAGTAGGACCCTTCCTCAAAATTCTGAGAGTTTTCTCTCCTTCATCCTAAGTCTGCGGCACTCAATGCGTCTGAGCCAATGCAATACAGCTTTGGCCAGGCATTTTAAGGCAACTTCTTTGCCTGACATTTGTGGCTGCCAGACTAGCAGTAACAAAATATCCATCATACAGCGGTGATATCCAGCCATTTCATTTATAACGTTTGCATGAGAATAATGAATGTTCCTACTAGTTTAGTGGCTCGTGTGAGGATGAATGAAAGACGGGAGTCCACATACACGGGGATTTCTCCATATTATTGCCCTCTGGGCCATGACACAACCAACCCAGTCCCCAAGCTGCCTTGAAAGCAGTCAGCAGGATGCAATAAAGAAGTTTGTGGAGTCCTGTTGCAACAGGGAAGTGCAGTAGGCACCCGTGTTGCATTCTGAAGATGAGCATGAGATATAAGGATGGTTGGTAGTGGGGGAAGGAAATGGGATTTCCTTCCTACCACTCACGAAGAAGGCTCTAGATTGGATGGGGTAGCAGGCCTAAACGCCTACCTGAGCTGCAGAGCATGGCTCAAAGGAAGCAGAGGCAGGGGGGTTGTATGGAGAATAGGGGAGAGTCTCAAGATGTGAAGTGAAGGAGCCGGAGGTGTTGGAATAACATGGATAATCCTTGGTAAATATCCATACTTTTGGGTGCTTAGTCAAAATGCACTGACTTTCAGAAACTTTTCAAGTTGAATCCTTGCTGCTGAGTTGCCAGTTGAAGAAAGAGGAAGCTACCTTCACCCAAGGAGAAAAAGGCTGTAAATTAATATTGAGCCTTGACTTTAATCCATCCTTGGACAACAGATGGAGCAATATCACAGTGAAGACTCACAGTGAGGAGTTGCTGTGCTAATCTGAGAGTAAACATGTTTAAGGCTCTGCAGAGTCCACAACCACAAAGGGCTTAGGGCACCCTGATGTCAATTCCTTACAGTTCCTCAGAATGACTGGTTGCAGAAACAATCCTCAGGCTTCTCAAAGTGCTCCAGGACGACAGACTCTTTTTACAGATGCAGAAGAAAAAAAATGGTTCCTGGCAGCTGATAACTAACATTTAATCCAGGATCTACTAACAGCGAGAGGACAGTGCTAGATACTATAGCCCCACTGTGATGACAAATGGCTTGTCTGTGTCCTTTTAGAAAGGTGGAATCTTCATGAAACAAGCCTGCAGACATACTGAAGAGGGAATAAGCGAACCGAAGCCTAAAGCAGAGATGCTAGACACTGTTGTTATGTACTTTGGCCTCTATCACTGATTGAGTTTTCAAACTGGGCAGAGAAAAGATATTAACTGAAAATTGAGGCTCCCAATAAAGTTTCTTTAATTTGTTCAGCTGCATTACTGCATTGTTGCTCCATTCTGTATTGTGGTAGCAAGAGAGAAAATGGTTTGGCTTAAAATTCTAAGGGCAGCCTGGAGACAATTTACCTGCCAAATCCATGTTCCTTGGAAGGCGGCATCAAACTTCTCTTTGGTTCCAACTATTTCAAGGTGGAAAGAGACAAAAGCATTTGAAAGAAATGATCACAGAATAACGGAAAGGCTGATAGTACAATTGATGTCAGGAAAGATGGACGATGAAGGGAGAGAGATCTCTGGAGGTTTTATTTTGAAGCTTATTTTCATTTTCTCTGCAGATCATTATGGCAGGCAAGACAGCTGTGTTGAGTGCATGAATTTAATTAAAAATGAAGAAACAAACTCCTTCTGTATGACCTATAAGAACTAAAGTCAACTGTTTTCAAACTTGAGTGCCAACAGTTAGGCAGTCTGGGTAAAGTTCTAACCCCATCGAAGTCAATGTCAAAACTCCCATTGACTCAAATAGGGCCAGTTTTTCACCCCTACATCCATACTGAAGCACCTAAATGAGTGACCAGATCTGCAATGGGCATACATAAGTCTGGTTCCATTGCAGTTAATGCAGGACATGTCCCTGAATGTTTACCCAGAGTCTAGCACTGTGACTACAGGCAGTGTAAAATAGAATTTCACTGCCAGTATAAATCACTCGAGGGCTGGGCTGATTAAACTGTTTTTTATCCTTCCAGGAGAACATTAAAAATTTCTCTTGTCACCAGCTCTTGTGTTTCTTTTTTCCCCATGGTTGAGTCATGCAACATAATAAATCTATTTCATTGGTAATTGCTATGTGATTTGACAGCTGCTTCACATCTTTTCTAGTCACCTGCAGAGCATCCACACATTTTCAAAAGATGGCCTAAAGCTCTGGGATGAACACCATGGTCAACAGCTTTGCTCCTGCCCCATGGGGCTTACTACAGTAAGGGTAACGTGGGGTTGTGCAGGAGCCGATCCAACACTGTGAAACGAACTCCCCCAGGAACTAAAGACCACCACAAACCTCACAACCTCCTGTTCCAAGTGCAGTGACATTCCCTTCTCTAATGTAAACAGTGCATGGGGTGTGTGTGTGTGTGTGTGTGTGTGTGTGTGTGTGAGAGAGAGAGAACAAACGTGACAGTTGTTAGTCACATTGCTTAATACCCTACTTAAAGGTACTCAGATACTGTCATGACAATTTCCCCATTTCCTATGTGAGCGAAATGTTCTAGAACAGTTGCTTAATATCCTGTAGTCCTGGTAAGTTGGAAAGTACCTTTTATTTCAAATTGGGGGGAAGAGGGGGAGGTTTTATTAAGAAGGTTAATATTGACATTTTTGCTGGTGTTACTGCCTGTATTAGCATATCAAAGAACTGCTTGCCACACTGCTCATGATAAGTCAGCAGACATTTATGTAGGTCTTGTAAGGTTTTCCATTAATTGTTCACAATGGGTCATGTACAAGCCTAACTTCAGGGACCTATGTCCTTTGAATGTCATGTTCATGACCACGAAGTGTTGAATAATTTACTTGATCCACAACTAATTCAAGCAAGAAAACATCAGGAATCGAAAGCTATTGTACAACCTGTTCTTTTGTGCTACAAATTAGTATGGCTACCACTTACAAAGTTTAC
>NW_020664444.1:24180221-24283497 GCF_002925995.2 Terrapene triunguis
GTTCTTTTGTGCTACAAATTAGTATGGCTACCACTTACAAAGTTTACTCTGCAAACCACTGTTCTTCTTAATGTTACTATTTGAAGGCAGTAACCCCTCAACTTCTACAGTACATCCATTTCCCCAAACTTGGCTCATACCATGATGCACCAGATGGGAACACTCAGGTGAATGCCCATTTTGGATTAAGTAGATTGAAGGGCGAGTTTTGAGAGTTTTTTTTTTTTTTACTTTTCAGCTGAGTATTTTGCATTGCTCAAATTAACAGCAGTTTAAAAATAATCATTCTTATACATTGAACTTCCATGTTAAGGAATTTTAGGAGTCAATAAATAGCTCTCTTAATATAGTGTAGTAAAACAAATAACCCTGATCCTATCCCTTCCTGTTCAAGAAAAGAAACTAGAGAAGCCAGGAATGTAAGGCCTGCCTTGGGGTTTGTGTAGTGAACTGGGATGCAGGAGATCTGGATTCATTTCCTGTCTCAGCCACAGTTGTCTTGTGTGACCTTAGGCAAATCACTTAGTTTTTCTGTGTTTCACTTCTCCATCTGTAAAATGGGAATACTTCCCAACCCAGCTCATTCCTCCTCAGCTGGACTCCCTCACTCAGTCAGGGGATTACTTGGCCACCTGATTCCCTTCAGCTGTGGCCTATTGGGTTAATAGCCCCCTGCTTTCTCTGCATTAACCCTTTCAGGGCAACTGTGAGGTGAACATCACATCACAACCCTTCAGGAAAATGCTCCAGGGTACTTTGTGGTGTGTTGGAATTTAATAACAATGTGAGATGTCAAAATAACTATCTCAAATGGAATTATTGATTCAAAGATTATTAGTCAAAGATTAATACTGCATTATGCAGAAAGAAATTATACTTTCCCACCCTTTTGTGAATGGTGAAGAGATGGCACCCTGCTTCCTCACTCTGGAACTGGTGGAATGCTGGTTATGTTCATTGCCAATCTAACTCCTCAAACCTCTGTCCTTTTACAGGATATGAGACAAAAAAAATCCTTTATGGAGAGGGAAAAGTTACTTTCCCACAACTGATCCCTTCATTTGTTCGGTTTTCAATATCTCAATGTACCTAATTATTGATGGAATTTCTTTTATGGTGTCTGTTGCTTGATAAACTAAAGCGATTTCTAATCCAGCTGTTATTATTAACATCTGTTGCAACAAGCACTTCCTGATGAGTTAAAGCATCTCTCTGTGGGTCATTATTTCATTCATTACAGAACACATCTGCAATAACAAATACCTTTTATCAAGCATAGAACATAATTGAGGCCTCGTCTACACTACGGGTTTAGGTCGAATTTAGCAGCATTAAATTGAATTAAGCCTGGACACGTCCACACGACGAAGCCCTTTTTTTCGACTTAAAGGGCCCTTTAAACCGATTTCTTTACTCCACCTCCGACAAGGGGATTAGCGCTGAAAGCGGCCTTTCCGGGTCGGATTTGGGGTAGTGTGGACGGAATTTGACGGTATTGGCCTCGGGGAGCTATCCCAGAGTGCTTCATTGTGACCGCTCTGGACAGCACTCTCAACTCAGATGCACTGGCCAGGTAGACAGGAAAAGGCCCGTGAAATTTTGAATTTCATTTCCTGTTTGCCCAGCGTGGAGAGCACAGGTGACCAGTCAGAGCTCATTAGCACAGGTAACCATGATGGAGTCCCAGGATCACAAAAGAGCTCCAGCATGGACTGAACGGGAGGTACGGGATCTGCTCGCCATATGGGGAGATGAATCAGTGCTAGCTGAACTCTGTTGCAATAAACGAAATGCCAAAACATTAGAAAAAGTCTCAAAAGGCATGAAGGACAGAGACCATAACAGGGACGCACAGCAGTGCCGCGTGAAAATTAAGGAGCTAAGGCAAGTCTACCACAAAACCAGAGAGGAAAATGGAAGGTCCAGGGCAGAGCCGCAGACATGCCGCTTCTACGGTGAGCTGCATGCCATGCTAGGGGGTGCAGCAACCACTACCCCAACCCTGTGCTTTGACTCCATCAATGGAGAATCACGCAACACGGAAGCGGTTTTGGGAGATGAGGAAGATGATGATGAAGACAATGAAGATAGCTCCCAGCAAGGAAGCGGAAAAAACGGTTTCCCAACAGCCAAGATACGTTTTTCACCCTGGACCTGGAGGCAGTAACCCCCGAACCCACCCAAGGCGTGCTCCCAGACCCAGAGGGCACACCAGGCACCTCTGGTGAGTGTACCTTTGTAAATATTACACATGGTTTAAAAGCAAGCGTGTTTAATGATTAATGATTAATTTGCCCTGGCATTCGCGGCCAGTACTGCTAATGGAAAAGTCTGTTAACGTGTATGGGGATGGAGCGGAAATCCTTCAGGGACATCTCCAGAAAGCTCTCCTGGATGTACTCCCAAAGCCTTTGCAAAAGGTTTCTGGGGAGGGCTGCCTTATTCCGTCCGCCATGGTAGGACACTTTACCACGCCAGGCCAGTAGCACGTAGTCTGGAATCATTGCATAACAAAGCATGGCAGCGTATGGTCCCGGTGTTTGCTGGCATGCAGACAACATCCATTCCTTATCTCTCTTTGTTATCCTCAGGAGAGTGATATCATTCACGGTCACCTGGTTGAAATGGGGTGATTTTATTAAGGGGACATTCAGAGGTGCCCGTTCCTGCTCGGCTGAACAGAAATATTCCCCGCTGTTAGCCATGTGGGGTGGGGGGTGGGGAGGGGTGAAGTGATCATCCCAGATAATTGGGGGGGGAGGGAGGTTAGTTGGGTTTGTGCTGCGTGTTAACCTGGAAACGGCAGCCCCTCCTTTTACATTGCAAACCCATTTTAAATGGCCAACCCAATGGCCGCTTGGTATGGGAAATGAGGGCACTGCTGTTTGAAACCATTCACACATGTTATGAAGGTTAAAAAAGCCAAAAGACTGTGGCTTACCATGGCTGCCTGCAAGCCGAATTCTGTTGCCTGGCACTGCGTGAGTGATCTCTCACACCAAACCAGCAGGCCCTCAATATAAGAGGAAAAATGCGACCATGTAACAAAAGCACATGTGCTGTGTAATGTGAACAGCAAAATTTAACATGAAAGAGTGTACCCATTGTTCTCTAAAATGTGTCTTTTTTAACCACCTCTCCCTTTTCCTCCACCAGCTGCAAATGTTTCTCCTTCGCAGAGGCTAGTGAAGATTAGAAGGAGAAAAAGGCGGACTCGGGATGATATGTTCTCGGAGCTCCAGATGTCCTCCCACGCTGACAGAGCACAGCAGAATGCATGGAGGCAGACAATGTCAGAGTGCAGAAGAGCACAATATGAACGAGAGGAGAGGTGGCGGGCTGAATCGCGGGCTGAAGAGAGCAAGTGGCGGGCTGAAGAGGATAGGTGGTGTCAGACTGCTGACAGAAGGGCAAGAGTCGATGCTCTGGCTGCTGGAGCATCAAACTGATATGCTCCAGTGTATGGTTGAGCTGCAGGAAAGGCAGCAGGAGCAGAGACCGCCGCTACAGCCCCTGTGTAACCACCAGCCCTCGTCCCCAAGTTTCATAGCCTCCTCACCCAGACACCCATGAACGCGGTGGGGGGGCCTCCGGCCACCCAGCCACTCCACCCCAGAGGATTGCCCACGCAACAGAAGGCTGGCCTTCAATAAGTGTTGAAGTTTTAAAGTGCAGTGTGTCCTTGTCCTTCCCTCCTCCCCCACCCCTCCCGGGCTACCTTGGCAGTTATCCCCCTAGTTGTGTGATGAATTAATAAAGAATGCATGAATGTGAAGTAACAATGACTTTATCGCCTCTGCAAGCGGTAATCGAAGGGGGGAGGGGAGGGTGGTTAGCTTACAGGGAAGTAGAGTGAATGGGGGGGGGCATCAAGGAGAAACAAACAGAAGTTTCACACCGTAGCCTGGCCAGTCACAAAACTGGTTTTCAAAGCTTCTCTGATGTGCACCATGCCCTGTTGTACTCTTCTAACCGCCCTGGTGTCTGGCTGCGCGTAATCAGCAGCCTGGCGATTTGCCTCAGCCTCCCACCCTGCCATAAATGTCTCCCCCTTTCTCTCACAGATATTGTGGAGTGCACAGCAAGCAGTAATACCAATGGGAATATTGGTTTCGCTGAGGTCTATCCGAGTCAGTAAACTGCGCCAGCGCGCTTTTAAACGTCCAAATGCACATTCTACCACCATTCTGCACTTGCTCAGCCTATAGTTGAACAGGTTCTGACTACTGTCCAGGCTGCCTGTGTACGGCTTCATGAGCCATGGCATTAAGGGGTAGCCTGGGTCCCCAAGGATAACTATAGGCATTTCAACATCCCCAACGGTTATTTTCTGGTCCGAGAAGAAAGTCCCTTCCTGCAGCTTTTGAAACAGAGCAGAGTTCCTGAAGACGCGAGCATCATGTACCTTTCCAGGCCATCCAACGTTGATGTTAGTGAAACGTCCCTTTTGGTCCACCAGTGCTTGCAGCAGCATTGAAAATTACCCTTTTCGGTTTATGTACTCGGTGGCTTGGTGCTCTGGTGCCAAGATAGGGATATGGGTTCCGTCTATCGCCCCACCACAGTTAGGGAATCCCATTGCAGCAAAGCCATCCACTATGACCTGCACGTTTCCCAGAGTCACTACCCTTGATACCAGCAGGTCTTTGACTGCATTGGCTACTTGGATCACAGCAGCCCCCACAGTAGATTTGCCCACTCCAAATTGATTCCCAACTGACTGGTAGCTGTCTGGCGTTGCAAGCTTCCACAGGGCTATCGCCACTCGCTTCTCAACTGTGAGGGCTGCAAGTCACAAAGTTCCATGAAAGTGCCCTTACGCATGCGAAAGTTTCGCAGCCACTGGGAATCGTCCCAGACCTGCAACACGATGCGGTCCCACCAGTCTGTGCTTGTTTCCCAGTCCCAGAATCGGCGTTCCACGGCATGAACCTGCCCCATTAACACCATGATTTGCACATTGCTGGGGCCCGTACTTTGTGAGAGGTCTATGTCCATGTCTATTTCTTCATCACTCTCGTCGCCACGCTGCAGTCGCCTCCTCGTCTGGTTTTGCCTTGGCAGGTTCTGGCTCTGCATATACTCCAGGATAATTCGTGTGGTGTTCATAGTGCTCATAATTGCTGCGGTGATCTGAGCGGGCTCCATGATCCCAGTCCTATGGCGTCTGGGCTGAAAAAAGCCGCGAAACTATTGTCTGATGGAGGGAGGGAGGGGCGATTGACGACATGGCTTACAGGGAATTAAAATCAACAAAGGTGGCTGTGCATCAGGGAGAAACACAAACAACTGTCACATAGAATGGCCCCCCCAAAGATTGAACTCAAAACCCTGGGTTTAGCAGGCCGTTGATTTCACGGAGGGAGGGGGAAGCAAATGAATACAGATCAAATCTGGTCCATTTATTGTTTTGATCCACTCCATCTATCTTTTACATCATAGGCTGGCAGCAGATGGTGCATTAGCCATCGGCATCTTCTGGGTGCTTGGCAGAAGATGCTGCATTACGACTGCTAGCCATCATCATCAAGACGGTGCAATAGGACTGCCGGCAGCACTGAGTCTCCAGGAGACAAAACATGTCTGCCCAGGCGCCTCTGACCAAACTCACTGAGGAGTACGATGATGACGGCTACCAATCGTAATGCACTATCTGCTGCCAAAAGGCAAGGAGCTGCTGCTGTATAGCAATGTAGTCCCACGTCTGCCGGCACCCAGATGACATATGGTGACGGTGAGCTGAGCTGAGCGGGCTCCATGCTTGCCGTGGTATGTTGTCTGCACAGGTAATCCAGGAAAAAAGGCGCGAAACAATTGTCTGCTGTTGCTCTCACGAGGGGGGAGGGGGCTGACGACATGTACCCAGAATCCCCCGCGACACTGTTTTTGTCTCATCAGGCATTGGGATCTCAACCCAGAATTCCAATGGGCGGCGGAGACTGCGGGAACTGTGGGATAGCTACCCACAGTGCAACGCTCTGGAAGTTGACGCTAGCCTCGGTACTGTGGACGCAGCCCGCCGACTTAATGCACTTAGAGCATTTTGTGTGGAGACACACACAATGGACTGTATAAAAACGATTTCTAAAAAACGGCTTCTATAAATTTGACCTAATTTCGTAGTGTAGACATACCCTGAGTGATAAGCAATCCTTATCAATTACCCAGTCTTGGGTATTATAACATTTCAGTAGACATCCTTTATTAGTTTCCACGGTCCATTTCTCAACCTCCGGACTAGGTTAAGGGAGTTAAGATTAACACATTCCTTCATTTGATCACACAGTAGCTCATTTTAAAACAAAGCACATTAGTATGATAGATTAACCACACTTTAGTTTATACACAAAAAGATTTTGGTTAACATAATATATCAAATAATTGTAGGGGTTTTAATATCTACTAACAGCTTTGAGCATGTCATTGTGTGACAGTCACCTTAGCTGTACAAAAGTATAAGATAAACAAAGCAACATGTAACAGCCTTCTAGCTGCTAGCTTGGGTTTGCTGAAACATTAGCTTGGTATGTCTGTTTTTCATCATTAATTTGTCTGAAGAACCTCTTTGAAAAGCCTGGGTGGACAAGGAAACATTGCTCCCTTCTCCTAATTGTTGTGGCTTCTTATTGAGCCTTATACCAAGATCAATGATATCAGCAGGAGTCTTTCCACTGACTACAACAAATTGTTTGTCCAAACAAACAAAAAAACAAACAAACAAGCAAAAAAAAAATCCCAAACTTTTAAAATGTATGGTTGCATGGAATTTGGGCATGTGAGCATTCAGGATCCATCTTTCTTATATTAAAGTTCATGATTTTCATTCATTATTTATTAACCGCATCAGAGGTGTGCATGATGCCTTGTAGACATCTAAAAATAATGCATCCATGCTCCAGGCAGGTTACGATACAAGTCTTGAATTAAATTAAGAAACCAGCACTAGAGGTGATCAAAACTTTTATGACATAGTTTTCCTGTTGAAAAACGCTGTTTTGTCAAAACTGAAACTTTCTGTGGGAATGTGTCAATTTCAACACAAAATAGGTCAGAGGATTAATATGTTAATGGAAAGCTCCTTTAAAAATTACTTCCCACAGTTTTGTTTTGAGAGAGATCCTATCATCTTGGAAACTCTCCAGCTTATGGAAAACTTGGTTCTCGAGATCAGTGCTTGTACTCAAATGACTCATATTGCTTATATGGAAGATCAGACTGCCTCCAGTCTTGGCTAATGCCTCCTTGGCTCAGCAACTTGGCTGACATGGCACCGAAAGAGCAAGAAATGTATCAGAGAAAAGGGACCTCAGGCAGCTTGAAAAGATATGATCTAACTTTTTAGAAATCTTTGATTAATTCCTAGTGGTTGGAATCTGAGATGTCATTCACCTTTCTCCACCACGTCCCACTTTCTTCCTTCCCTTCCAATCCTTATGCTTTTTTGTTCTTTTTTTTTTTTTCCTCTCAACTTTTTGGGGCGGGGGGGCGGGGGAGAGAAGAGGAATCAATACAATACAAATTAAAAAAAGAAAACTTGTTTTTTTAAAGCATTTTGATATGGTAGAAATGTTCTGTTTTGACATTCTTAGAAAACATAATGTTGTGAGTTGTCATTTCAAAATGACTTGTTTTGAAATTTTTTTAAATAATAAAAAATTAAAGCCAAATCTGTATCAATACAGAATGTCTCATTGACCCAAAACACTTTTTTGAAAATTTCATTTAGCAGCAAATGTCATAAACGTGGCATTTCCCATGAAATGGAAATTCTATTTCCTGCACATGTCTAGCCTAGAATTCAGTTGGAATAATATATCTCTAGCACCTCTTAAACTCAGACCTTTAATACCTTTGAAGCATAAAGGCAACAAACCAAAATGTTCAAACTCGAATGTCTAAAATTTGGCCACTAACTCCAGGTTTAGGCAGCTGACTAATTGGCCTTGTTTGAAATGGTGCTGAGCTGGCTGCAGCGCCTATTGATTTATTTGACTATATAATGTAAAGTGTGTGTGTGTGTGTGTGTGTGTGTGTGTGTGTGTGTAAATAATATACACACACACTGATATTCAGATATCACATGGAATCAACAGCAAAAAGAACAATCTGTGTCATAATTGTGCTTTCATAAATTTGCCAATAGATGTATATACAATTTTCTCAACACGTGTACTCTATGGCTGAAACCCAGTTGTGGTTTCTTCCTTCCCCTTGTAAAGCTTTCAAGCTAACTCCTAAAATAAGGGTTTATGACAGAGATGCCATAGAAGCCAAACTAGAGTGATGCATGCAACATTTCCATTACAGTATTTTATTGTTTGTTTACAGTCCTTGTGATAAAATGAAGTATCTGATTTTCCAATGTCTAGTGAGTTTTATGAAATACGTCAATGCAGTGCATTGTGATGGCTTTGGGATTTTTTCCCCTTCTTTCTGAATGGACCTTTCACAGGTCAAGAAACAATCCATTTATACTCTTGAAATGGTAATTTTAACTTTTTTCTTCAATGGCACAGCATCTCTTTATCAGATGTAATTAGATCAATAACATTTTAGAGGCGAGATGCACAGGTTTAGGAAGCTTTTTATTACGTCTGAATTACAGTGTGCATAGACACTCTAGGTGCAGTGTGCTGTTCTTCTACTGTTGCAATCATGCTCCAGTAGACAGGGCATGGGACGGGGATGCTTGAAACCCAGATTTTATTCCCAGCTCTACCCTTGACCTGCTGTGTGTGATCTTGGGTGAATGACTTCACTTCTCTGGGCCTCCATTTCCATTCTCAGGTTATTTGTAGGGCCCTACCAAATTCATGGCCATGAAAAACGAGTCACAGACCATGAAATCTGGTCTCCCCCAAGAAATCCGGCTATTGTAGCGGGGTTGTGGTATTGCTACCCTTATTTCTGCACTGTCTTCAGAGCTGGGTGGCTGGAGAGTGGCAGCTGCTGGTGGGGCACCCACCTGGTAAGGCAGCACCTCCACCAGCAGCAGCGCAGAAGTGTGGGTGGCATGGTATGGGGGCGTCACTTTTTGGAGTGGCAGGACTGGCCTTACAGGTGAGCAACGTGAGCGACCACCCAATTTGCTGTGGTCAAGGGGGTGCCGTGGTAACCCTCCCCCCCCACCCCCCCCACACACACAGAACCAGCCCAAAGCCCTTTTAATCCCTGAGCTCTGGGCCCAGAGATGGGGAGTGTCAGAGCTGGGGGTGCCACACCCAGGTGCTCCTACCTTGTGCCGGGCTCCAGCTGCTAGTCACAGCTGGTCTGGGGGTGGGGGTGGGTGGGGAGAATGGACAGGGCTTCCTCTTCCCCGGCAGGCTGCTCCCAGGACCAGGTCAGACCCACTTCCGGGGGGTAGGGATAGCTCAGTGGTTTGAGCATTGGCCTGCTAAACCCAGGGTTGTGAGTTCAATCCTTGAGGGGGCCATCTAGGGAACTGGGGTAAAAATCTGTCTGGGGATTGGTCCTGCTTTGATCAGGGGTTTGGACTAGATGACCTCCTGAGGTCCCTTCCAATCCTGGTATTCTATGATTCTATGAACCTCCCCCGGCTGCAGGAAGCTCTACAGCTGCTGGCTGGACCCCCAGCTCTGAAGGTAACGCCGCTGCCAGCAGCAGTGCAGAAGTGAGGATGGCATGATAGAGTATTGCCACCCTTCCTTGTGCACTGCTGCTTATAGCGGCGCTGCTTTCAGAGCTTGGCGGCCAGAAAGCAGCAGCTGCTTTCTGGGTGCCCAGCTCCGAAGGAAGCAGCGCAGAAGTAAGGGTGGCAATACCATACCATGTCATCCTTACTTCTGCACTGCTGCTGGCGGCAGTGCTGCCTTCAGAGATGGGCTCCTGGCCAGCAGCCGCTTCTCTTTAGCTGCCCAGCTCTGAAGGCAACCCTGGCACCAGCAGAAATGCAGAAGTAAGGGGGCAATACCGTGACCCCCCTACAATAGCCTGGCAACCCCCCAGAGTCCCTTTTTGGGTCAGGACCCCCACGGTTACAACACTGTGAAATTTCAGATTTAAATATTTGAATCCATGAAGTTTAAGAATTTTAAAATCCTATGACTGTTAAATTTACCAAAATGGACCGTGAATTTGGTAGGGATCTAATTATTTAGATTTTAAACTCTTGGGGACAGCAATTGTCTCTTGCTACATGTTTGTACAGTGCCTAGCACAATGGGACCTTGATCTCCATTCGGACCTCCAGGTACAACTGTAATACAAATAAAAGCTATACTGCCTCTTAGTGCGTGATATTTAAATGCTATTTCTAGATTAGTCATCTCACAATGAGCTGGAGAATTTTCGGAAATGATATCACTAATATAGAAATGATTGCTCCGTCATTTCATTTTGAAAAGTAACCTTTTCGTGATGAGCTAATTTGGGGACGTATCTCTTCAGAATACCACCCCTTTGCAACATTCAGCAACAGGAGCAGAAAAGTCCTGACATATTACTTTGGCAGGTAAGGAACTTTGTAGCTATAAAATACCACCAAAGTCATCACTAATAAAATGATAGTTAACTGTCATTGGTATGCATGTACATGTATACTGTTCAATTTATACATTCTGTGGGTGAAATATATCTGGGAAGTTGCTCAACCAAAAACCTTGAGATATTGACATTATCTTAGTGCAGGTCAGTTGGCAGGACATTCAAATATGGAAGGAAACCAGTGAATTGTTACTTTAAAAAAATCCATCCCATGCTCATTGGTGCACATAGTGGAAACTAATCTCCTTCATTCCTCACCGTTGTTTGCTGCTGCTTCCATCTGCTCTATGGTGTTAAGAGTGACTGACCGTTCTCCCCTCCCTGCTTAGGGTTCTTCATAACATTTGTCTTGGTTGCCTGTTTTTCCTCACACCAATTGGTTTGCACTTGACAACTTCATGTAGGAGTCTGTGTTGTTATCTGAAGTACATGCCCCCCAACCTTCTGATTCTAGTGGAAAACGAGCTGCTGGTTTGTAATTTCTTGGATCTCTTCATTGGTGATGAAGTCTTTCCAACCAATGCCCAGAATCTTTTGCTAGCACTTTTTTTTGAAAGTGACTAGTTTTCTAACATTAATAGATCTCTGGCTCTCAGAGCTGTATGTTAGCACTAAAGGCTGGTCTTCACTATGGGGAGATCAACACTGCTGCAATCGATGCAGCAGGGATCGATTTAGCCGGTCTGCTGAAGACCCGCTAAATCAAAGGCAGAGCGCTCTCAGCTCGACCCCGGTATTCCAGTTCTCCAGGAAGAGTAAGGGAAGTCGACCAGAGAGCATCTCCCATCAACACAGAGCAGTGAAGACACTGGGGTAAGTCAACTTAAACTATCTCGACTCCAGTTACGTTATTCACATAGCTGGAGTAGCATAACTTAGGTCGACTTACCCCCATAGTGAAGACAAGCCCTACGATTGTTTGAATTTAATATCCTCAGTTTTGTTCTAGTGCTGTCTATCTTTGATTTTCATAGGTTGTTAAGTTTAGTGAATGTTACGGATGCATTTCCTATCCTTGATGATGCTTCCTTCTTGAGGTCTTTGTTGGCCAATATGATGCTGCCCAGGTAGCTGAACTGTTCTGCTTTCTTGAATTTTTTGCTTTAAAATGTGATGTTACTGCTTGACATCTGTAGTTCAAGGATATTTGTTTTAGTGTAACTAATTTTGAACCCTGCTTGGCTTGCTGTTTTTGCCAGGTTCTTTATCTTTGTGTGGTTGTAACTTTTGTTGGGTGTCACTCAGTATCATAATGTCATCAGCAAAGTCTGGGTCTTCCAAACATTTCATCTATCCATGCTATACCTGTGTGTGTGTCAGTGATTCACTTTTTCATTACCCAATCTGACAATGCAAAACAGCAGGGATAAAATGCAGCCCTGTTTCCTGCCATGTCCACGTTGAACCATTCTGTCTGGTTTGTTCACCCTTACAGAGCACTTTGCATCTCTGTACATGGTCTTGATGATATTGATGACTTTAGATGGGATTCTATAGGACTGAAGAATATTCCACAATGTACGTCTGTGCAATCTGTCAAATGCCTTTTGAAAAATGAATACAATTCAGGATGAGGGGAGCCTACCATTCTATCTATTTTTCTATGATAGACCATAGTATGAATATCTCATCTACATATGTCAAGTATCCGGAGGTAGCCGTATTAGTCTGTATCCACAAAAACAACAAGGAGTCCGGTGGCACCTTAAAGACTAACAGATTTATCTGGACATAAGCTTTCGTGGGTAAAAATCCTCACTTCTTCAGATGCATGGAGTCATCTACATATGATCTCTTGGGCCTGAATCCAGCCTGTTGTCTAAGCTTGGCATCCATCGTTTCTTTCATCCTGTGTAGTATCACACAACAGAGAGCAGTGTAACTTCTCTCCAGTTATTACAGTCAGTAAGATCATGCTGTTGGGGGATTTTGACAAGGATTCCATGTTTCCACTGCTCAGGAGTGGTCTCTCTTTCCCAAACTTCACTGAACAGCTCTGTCAGTTTTGTTAAGGTGTTGGTATGAAGTGCATTTAGCATTTCTGCTGTGATTTGATCATCTCCTGCTACCTGTTGTTTTTCAGCTTCTTCAATGCAGCCTGTACTTCTCACATCTCCATTGGATCAATTTTAATGTCAAGTTGATCAGATTTGCTTGTGTTTCATCAAAATCTGGTGCTGAAGTGGGGCTGGGGCTGTTGATTGCTACTTTGAAATGCTCTACCCATCTGGTTTCTGTTTTACCTCAGTTGTAGCATTTTTCTATCTTTACGTTTTATTGGCCCATTTCCTGGTTTTGAAATTTCCACACATTGCTGTAGTCGCTTGGTAAATGGCTCTGTGGTTTCCTATCATAGCAGCAGGTTGTTGCTTCTAAGCTGCTAGGTCTTCAATTTATCTGTTTCTTTCCTTGAGTTGCTTTTGATGGCTTTCTTGTACTTCTCCTTTGCTTTTTCCAATATTTTGTTGGTCTTAGCATTCAGGTGTTTTCATTTCAGTACTTTTCTTTCCTTAATGAGATGCCATGTCTCTTAGCTTATCCAGTTCTTGCTCCGTCTATACTGATATCCAACTATGGGTTTTGTAGCCTAAATCACATTCTCTGAGTGCTGCCCATTTTTCTGCAGATCCAGTCTTTGTCTTCCTCTGTCTCGGGCAGTGCCTGAAATCTGTTTCCTAGTTCAAGTTGGAATTTCTTGCAGTACTCTTGATTTCAGTTCTATACAGTTGATTTTGTTTATCACTTTCTGCTTAATACCGATATTAATTTTAATGTCAGTTTAGCAATGCAAAGATTGTGGTCGCGTCTGACATCTGCTGCTTGTTATACCTTTATGTCTTGGACAGATGACCTGAATATTGAACTAAAACAGATGTGATTGATCTGGTTTTTTCATTTTGCCATCTGGAAAATTCATGCTTCTTTATATGTGTCTTTGTGAGGAAACAGGGTGCTGACAAGAACTAGATCAGACAACACACACAGTTCAATGAGTCTCTCACTGTTCTAGTTGTTGATTCCCAACCCATGTTTCCCCTGTGCTCTTTCCACTCCTTGGCTGTCCCTTTTTACTTCAGCATTAAAGTTGGCTGTGATAGGGTGGCACCTGCCTGTAGTGCCCTCCTGCTACAGGCTGCAACATGACAGGTGTATCTGCCTCAGTTTCCCTCCATTAGACTCCCCAGAACTAGTCCAGAGCATCTTGCCATGTACAAATGTAGCCCTTGTGGGGTTCATTTATTACAAAAGTCTCAGGCACATATATCATTACAAATCTATGACACTTTGGGGGTTCACCCAGACCAGTAAGGGATTGTGTCACCGATTCCCCTGTAACCTTGGGTGCTTCTGTTCTATGCAGCTTTGGCTCAGAGCTCTGGAACCAAAAAGCCTGCTTCCAGCAGAATGACCTCACCCTGGCTTCCACCAGCCTGGACAAGTTACTCCTTGTCAGGTCATACCAACAGCCACTCCAGTCCTGAGTCTACTCAATACAGTCTCCTCTGCAGCACTCAGCCCCTCTCACTGTTGCATTCACAAAACCTTATCAAGTTTGCTGCTCATTTAATGAGACAGTACACAGCACCAGCCTGATAATGTGACTGAGGATATTCACTCTTCAGTTTGAAGCACTGCACCGAGATGGCTGTGTAATAAAACAAGCTGAAATGTATTAATAAAGAGAAGATGTTTAAGTGACACTGAGGAGAAGGAATTGAGATAGAAGCATATTTTACTTGTGTTTGTTTGTAACCCCCTCTAAGACTAAACCCTAACAAACTAGTGAGTTGGGCCAAACTGAGCTGGTCACACCAACTGAGATTCACTGAAAGATACCAGGGAGCCCCTTGCCTTCTGGCAGTGAGGTGTACTTAGGGTCACAAGGTCCCACAACCATAGTCCCGATGTCCCCCAGCATAGTACGGACATTACATGCAACTACAGGCTCAGTGTCCCTCACCGTATTCCAGCTCTCTAGTACAGTCCTCTCCTCTCCTTATAGTAGGACAGTCATCCCAGCCCTTCCAACTGGAGTGCAATCCTGTTGTTTGCAGTGGGATCCCCCAGAGCACTTCTGCTGGGAGCATCCTGGAGAAGAGCTCTGCGTAAGCTCGAAAGCTTGTCTCTCTCATCAATAGAAGTTGGTCCAATAAAAGATGTTACCTCACCCGCCTTATCTCGCTAATATCCTGGGACTGACACTGCATACATTGTGTTTTGGTATGCTGCCAATCACACTTTGGAGGCAACTGTAGAACTCCTCCTCATCCTTATTGCTTTATCCCTCAGCTGGAGCACAGTACTGTATGACTGACATCTTTAGAAATCGGGTTTGGAATCTGGCATATATGATGCATTGGCTGATTGGTGTCCAGATGATGAGAGACTTTTCCACAGAATCAGAGTGTTTGTTGTTACTACTACCTGAAAAAATGAAATCTTCCTTCTCTTGCTTGAAGTGCTTCTTTTCCACACCTCAGTCTGCTCTCCGAGGGCTAGAATTTTAAGTCGACAGTTGTCCATCTTCTTAATGATCTATGGCATCTTTGGTGTTTGAAACGTTCTCACATTCCAATAACCAACTTTGATGCTGGCAGTAAGAAAATGCTTCAAACTGTTTGGGGTCCAGGCTTTGTTCCCCTCACCCCACCCCATTATATCTTAATGTGGTTGCCAGTCACAACCTGGGTAAAGTAGAGAAGGTAGAGTGCAAGAGTAACCACCTAGTTTCATTTTTTTTAAAAGCCACTGATTATAGAAACAGAACCAGACAGAGAACACTGCTGACCCTTGGTGCTGCATGAAAGCTTTCTCATGAAAGTCAATGGGACAACTCAACAAATATATGCTTTCAAAACACTTTTCAATACCAAGGGTTACTTCCCTAAATGATTCCAATGCAATGCTGTCTTTAGAGGCCTGGAAATACTTTTTGGTTTAATAACACAATTTAATATTTAAACAAAAATAAGTTGGAGTGAGAATTTTCAAAAATACTCAGTGTTGGCCTAACTCTGATGTCAAATACCATCAATTACCAAAGATTCTGAGTCCAGTTTTGAGTGCTTTTGAAATTCCCACCATTGAACTTATGTTATGTCCATAATACAAAACATCAAAAAGCCAAACAATTTTAAGCAGCAGTACTGGGAAAAGTTAGTGCTCATTTTTTTAAATTTCTGCAGTTGAAATAGATCCATGACTGAGCAGTATGAATTAAGGAGGACAGACATAGTGGCAATGAATTGCCTAGCTATTATTGGTTTCTATTGCAGCCTTGTCATATTTAAATACAACTTGATGTTTTAAAATTTCTTTTAACATAATAAAACTTTAGGAGAACATAATAAATCAACTAGAGAACACAGATGCTGCTTAATATGGCAGTGTATTAAAGTTTGCAGTAACTTCTTTTATACTCTGCCCTGGGGTGCCATGTGTCAGCATCCTGGAGAAGTAACTGCAAATGTTGATTCATTGCCGTATTAGATGACATCTTTACTCTCTGGCTGGGATTAGAGATATTGAATCAGAAGGATTTTGATCAGTTTTACCAGCACTAAACTGACACGGGGTTATAAAATTTTGGCTTCTTAGATTTTTAATCTGTTATGAGTCAGCATTGTCTGGCTTTATTATTTTTTTCATATTGAAGTAGAAGAATGCTGTATTTTGTTCGATTAGTACAGTTTTACATGGCTATGATACAGAGTCAATGAAGTGTTTATTACAGTACTGAATCTCTGATACAAAATTCAGCATGGGTAAATAAGCATGAATTTTTATTTAGGGCCTATTTTTATACTAATGCTTTCATCCTGGAGTCTAAACATATGCAAACACTAACTGATTTAAATTCTTTTCTTAATTAATCTGTAGGGACCTTTTTAACTTTGTTATATCTATAATGATAGCTGAACACCTTAGGGTTCAGCCTGCCCTCATAAAATGCATACTGATACTGAAGTTGTTAAATACACAGTGATGTATTCCTGCATAACAGAAGCTTGAGTTTTCTGTTTGAACTTTCTAAAAGGCGTGTGATATCCAAGAACTCTGAGCAAGTACTTCAAATCTCATCTCCATGTTGGTGATTTGTACAAACTTGTTAGCAAGTTTACTTCTGGGGCAGTTCTGCACCACTGTGCAAGTGCAGAATTCATGCCCCGCCCCCGTGCAGATTTTTTCTTCTTCTCAAAATATAGATTCTGCTAGAGAGGTGCTGCAGTTACACCTTCCGCCTGCCAGGGGCTGCTGTGGCACCAGAAGAGAGGGAAGCCAGCAGGATAGGCTGCATTCCTCACAGTGGGGCCAGGTGAGGCGGCACCAGACAGACAGAGCAGGGCACCTCAGGCTGCTGGGGAGTCACAGTCTGTGGGTCAGAAGGGCTAGTGAGGGGGACAGACTGGGGCGCAGGCTGACGAGCTATTGGGTGACAACATTGAGCCAGGTGCTGATTGGGAGGTGGGCTGCAGAGCCACATGGGAATGGGTAGGGGGTTGCAGGGCCACAGGGGTAGGAGGTGCAGGGACACACAGGGACAGGGGCAGATGTGGCCAACTGAATGGGAGAGGCTAAGGGTCAGCCAGGGTCTGCATGGAGGAGGCTCCCCAACTCCCTAACAATCCCCCCCCCCCCAAAAATAACAAACAAGAAACAAACAACCCTGTTCTGTACTTCTCCCACCCATACCCAACAACCATCCAGGTTCATTCCCAGGCTCCTTCTTTCTCCCTCAGCTCTTCTGTTACCCTGACTCCCCCAAGCCTTTGCACTGCTTCTGAGGGTTAGAGGAAATAGGTTTCTGTATTGTAGTTTAAATGAATTACTCAGAGTTCTCTATTAATATGCCTAGTAACAAACCTATTTGTCAAATAAACATTTCCTGAATGTTTTTCTTTTGGTCTGTATTATTACAGACATACTTGATGACAGGTATTTTGAAATAATTGAAACTGGTGAGCTTATATTGTTTTATTTTGACAAAATATGCAGAATTTTAAAATATTGTGTGCAGACTTTTTAAATTTTTGGTGCAGTTTCCTCCCCTTGAGTATGAGTTGCAGGATTTCACAGACTCCCAACACTTGGCATACAGGGCTGAGATTTTCAAAAGTGCCTTAGGAGCCCCTGGTAAAATTTTCAAAAGTGCCTGGGTGATTTAGGACCCTGTCTCATTTTCAAAAGTGATTTGGAAGCCTATGTCCTATTGATTTTCAATGAGACTGAGATTTCTAAATCTCTTTTGAAAATGGAACTTAGCCATTCAAGTCACTTAGGCCTTGCAATGCTGAGTGGAGAAATCATTAAGTAACTTTAAAAATATGGGCCCAAGTCATTTTTGAAAACGGGAATTATGCATTTTTGAAAATTGTACTCACCAATTGCATTGACCTGTGCTCCTAAATCACTTAGGCACTTCAAAACTCCCATCCAATAACATTAATGGCAATCTCCTGGCCAAACTAAATAATGTAGGCTGAGGTATTCTGTTCAACAAACTCATTTTCAATATTTTTTCATTATAATTTTTCAAAGAAATAATGCCTCCCCTCTCCCCCCAAATGACTAGATTTACTTCCTTCTTTAATCTAGCCACTTGGAAATTAAGGACTCTGATTTAGTTCTAAAGGCTATCAACCTGTTTTTTGTTTCATTTGTTTTGTATTTTTCCCTGGGAAAATAGAAACAGCTCTTGTTTTATGTTTTTTGCACTGGCTACTTTCAAATCTTGTGGACCAAGTGAAGCCATGTGGCATGCAATAGAATAAGTAGATCACATTCCAACTATCATGTGAAAATGACAACACATTTCAGAAAGTCACTGCCTTCTATCTCTGGAGCTCCTTTATAATAAGAAAAAAAGAGTTGTCCCAAAAGCCACTCTTTCTGCTTCTTTGTCGAACTTCTTCCCTAGAACCTTCCCTGGCCTCCGTCATTGCTGGCTTTCTAATACAAATTTAACACTGAACATAACCTCATAGACCCTTTTGACTTTTATTTAGCCTTTGGAAAAAGTATGGAGTAATCTTAATTTGTTATGTGATTTATGTAATCTATTTATTTAATATTGTAATCAGTTTAAAAATTAAACTTAAAACCTCTTTAGGATCACCCAGCTTAAACACACACATAAAAATAAATCGGAGTGTAATAACTTCATCAATTAAAATGATCTCAATACTACCAGGCCATTCCATCCCAGTGCCTCTTGCAGCGTGCATACCATTAAAATCTAGGCAATTGCTGATATGCTAAATTGATCACTATCTACAACTTGACATTCTTGCTCTCAGAATGTTATAAAAGTTTGTAATTGGTCAATGAGATGTATGCTCATGATAAACTAGCTACTTGTGCCCCACGTGTCCCTTTGGTCTAAACTCACCTGGCTACTGTGTTCCATTATTCTGGTAGCCAATCTAGTGTCATGCATGCCAAATTATGTACAAGCAGGTAGTGTTTTTGTGAGGGGGACAACTGTCAATCGGGGCTCAACAAAATGAGTTTGATTCATAGCCAGAAATCATTGGAAATCTTAAGGGTTGACAGGCTAATAGTCTAGCCCATTGTGCTAGAGAGAGATATACTTGGAAAAAACTATACAGGATAAACATTTCTGGGAATATGATGATTATAAGTTAAGAAAAATAAATATGTATTGACATGTACAGTATGCTGCACACATTTCTGATGGGCTCTGAGATGTGACCAGTCTAATATCTAGCAGTTTAATACTATGTTATATCTCCAAAGCATTTGATCTTCCCAACACCTCTCTGAGTATATTTACTCCCAATTTTACAGCTCAGGAGACCGGCAGAGAAAGATGAAGTCACTTTGCAAGGTGTCACAGTGAGTTAGTGGTCGCACTGGTATTAGAACTGGGGACAGTTCCTAACTCCCTACCCCATGCCTTTTCCTTCCACTGCCTTTGCATCCCTTGGGTGCTGGGAGGGGGTTCGCTGGGGCATGAGACCTTTTGAAGACTAGAAAGTATGGAATCTTCAGAGAACAAAGAAGGTTTTGGGGAATGTTGTTTCCCCAAGGCAAAAACAAACCAAGTGACTTAGGCACAGATTCTAAAAGATATATAGGTGCTTAAGCCCCCTTGATTTCAATGTGATTTAGATGCCTAAATACTTTTGAGGATTTGGACCTTAGTGACATTTCTATTATGGTACCACTGCCATCATAATAGGGCGCTATACAAAGAGCTGTATAATCTGTACTGCTCATATTTAGGCATTTTTCCAGTGGATATTTTGAGGCCATGCCAAGGGGGAAGTACCTGCCTTCAGTGAGGATTTTGTGCTATAGCTCCTGGTCCTCCTGGTCTCCACATATTCCAGCAGCTGCCACTTATACTTGTCATCTTATAAAGGAATTAAATTGAATTTACTCATGCTTCCTTGTTATCTTTCTATTGCAAAGACCTTTATAAATTACTTTATTGTTTTGCATTATGTTTATTAGCATGAAATCTAATTGAAACTAACGCATATTGAAGCTGCTACAAAAGTAAGTAAAAATATGTGATGGGTGCTGAGTACTAAATAAATTGCTCTTTTTTATGTGTAGTGGGGCAGTGCCCCCCCCCCCCCCGTTACACTGTACCTGGCCATGGAGGATCATGGCCCGATACAGACTGTGGCTTGCCGTGAGGCCAGGGGCTAGACTTTGGGGCTGCAGTTGGCCATGAGGGCAGGTTCAGACTATGGACTGCGGATACCTCCAGAAGGGGAGAGAACCAAGTGGGTCACAGATGGAGGGCTGTGTCCAGAAGAGGACGCTGCAAGCCAGGGAGCAATGCGGGTCCCAGACAGCACAGCAGAGCAGGCAATGGGCGGGACACTACCTGCAGAGGGCGCTCCATGGCTAGAATGGAGCTAATTCCCAGAGCAACCCGCAAGAGGCACCACGGTGGTGAGTCTGCAACCCGTTACAGGATGAAATCCACCCTTGCACTGAAGGCCAGCACAAGGCGCTGACACTTACGTCCCACTTAATCCCTCAAAATAGGGTTGAAGTGTGACTTAAATAGTGTATAAGCCTTCTTCACTAGAGTGAGTTTCACCCAATGACAGAGTGGGAAATCTTGCTGTCCTTTCTTGGACAAAACTCCAACTGACTCCTTTTGTAAGTAGAATTATCATGGCTCATATTCACAGCTGGTTGAACCTTCATGGTTACTTAATATGGAATTTCTTTAGACAGAACACACTACAGCCAGTGAACTCATTCTGTCACAAAAAAGATCTGCAAAAAGACCACATGTAGGTTAAGTAAAAGAAAATAGAGATGAACCCCTGGGGAACCACTGAGAGTGATAGTGTAACTTTGTAGACATTTTTTAACATATGTATGCCTGTGAAAAAAATGAAAACTTGAGTATGTGAAAAGGGATATTTGCTGGGGTCAGAGTGCTGATGTGGGATTGACTGATGTGTTTAATGGCAGTGGATTGTGGATCTGATTAGCACCATGGAAGCGGCAATGACATTGGATTAGCCAGAATATACAGTATGCTAATTTATTAGACTCATTGACGTTAAGACTAGAAGGGACCATTATGCTCATCTTTACTGTTGTCTCGTTTCAGTAGGTTAAGAGACAGGTTGAAATACAGATAGATTGTCTCTAAGTTAGAAAGTTTTGGGTACAAGTCCAACACAAACACCCTCAGAGCTAAATTCTTCCCTTGGTGACGTCACTAAAAACTGAGTGCACAATGACAGAATTTGACCCTTTGTAAATTTGTTGATAGTGTAAGCAAGTGTGGCGCCATTGATGTCAGTAGGTTTCACAAGATTTAAGTCATTACAGAAGTAGTCATTAAGTACTCCATTACTATTTTAACCTATAGTGACCTATTTTTAAAAAATTGATTCAATTTTTTGTGCCCACAATTCATAAAAGATAGAAACAGCCATTAGACATTTAACTCTTTGCCTCCACAAATCAAGTAATTGGATATATAAATGCTGGTGTCTGCACCTGCAAATAATTGTATCTACCCAAAAAAAAAAAAAAAAAGTAGTTTGAAGCTCCTTTAAGAAACGTGCTCATCATCCAGAAATTTTCTTTACTCATTGCATCTTTCATATTAAGAAAACAGGTTTTGTATTGAGGGTTAATTATGGAGTCCACAGTAAATACTAATGTACCATGAAACCCATGGAAAAATGGGCTGAAGCATTTTAACAGGAAGATCTCATAGAACAGTGTTTCTCAAACTGGGGTCGCCGCTTGTGTAGGGAAAGCCCCTGGTGGGCCGGGCCGGTTTGTTTACCTGCCCCGTCCGCAGGTTCGGCCGATCACGGCTCCCACTGGCCGCGGTTCGCTGCTCCGGGCCAATGGGAGCTGCTGGAAGTGACGCGGGCCGAGGGACGTACTGGCCGCCGCTTGTGTAGAGGCAAATGGGAACTCTTCAAATCCCACTCTAATATTTAGAGAGACAAGGTGCGTAAGGTAATGTATCTTATTGGACCAACTTCCGATGGTGAAGGGACAAGCTTTTCTACAGAGCTCTTCTTCAGGTCTGGAAAAAGTAATCAGCGATGTTGCTGTTAAGTTTTTTCTTTTTTTTTTTTCATGTTAGGAGTCAGCTGCATATTGCTTAGCCTTTATTTTCAATGAAATAATTGTAATGTATTGGTTTATGGTTAAATCCATCCCAGTGCAGCGGGCCAGCACCATGCCTAAGCACCAGTTAGTTGGGCTTAAATAGGTAATAGGTCTTCTGCTTCCCTTCTGAAGTGGGGATTTTGCTCTCTAAAGCACCATTGCTGTATAGTGAAATCAACAAAGCATGGGGAGATAACATTCCCCAAATAAATCTTCAGCTCAGTTTTAAACCAATCAGCAAAATCAAGGTAGTTTCCTTCTACAGAGCATTTTACCACTGAAAGGCCAAATGAGTGAATACTTAACAAACAAAAGGGGACCCTGTGATGGGGATATTACCATGATCCCCCTACAATAGCCTGACAACCCCTCCCCCCACAGTCCCCATTGTGATGGGGTGTCCATTTCACACAGGACTGGAAGGGGTTAAGATGGCCGGGCAGGCCAATTAACTCCACAGGCTGAACCTGGAGGAAGAACCCCCAGGAGTAGGGAACTAATTGGACGCAGGCTCAGGTGGACAGGAACAGGTGGGGCCTGAATAAAACCAGGTAGTTGGGAACAGAAGGAAGCTGCAGGGAAGTAGGTTGCAGTCATTCCCTTAGTGGAGGGAGTTGGAAGCAGCGGCCAGTACGTCCCTTGGCCCGTGCCACTTCCAGCAGCTCCCATTGGCCTGGAGCGGCGAACCGCGGCCAGTGGGAGCCACGATCGGCCGGACCTGCGTACGCGGCAGGTAAATAAACCGGCCCAGCCCGCCAGGGGCTTTCCCTACACGAGCGGCGGCCCCAGTTTGAGAAACACTGGAGTTGGGAGACTGGCAAATCCAGAAAGGGGGGAAGCCAGGAAGGTAGGTGAAACCTCAGGGAATTAGCAGCAAGGAATAGGAGTGCAGACCTTTGCTGCTGACTGGAGGGCTCCTGAGATGGAATCTGGGGTAGAGGGCAGGCCCGGATTCCCCTACCATCAACTGGGGACATGGCACAGGCCAGGCAGAGGACAGAAGACTGCCTGGGAGTCCTGGAAAGACTGTTACAGCTACCCCAGAAGGGGGAAACTATATGATGACCTGGCTGGAGGGCTGAGTCATGAAGAGGAGACTATGGTTCCTGGAGTGAGAAGGGTCCACAGGATGACTAGGGAGATGCTGCTGGAGGAAGGGGTCGGGGGCACAATGCCTGTCCAGAGCTAATTCCCAAGATGGCCAGTAGGAGGCATCCCTAACGGTGAGTGAGCCCTGTGGCAGACACATATAACAAATGACTAAAAACTGAAGATAACTGGGCTTGGATATCAGTCACTCTAAGTTTGATCTCATTATTAATATTGTAAGCCCAAGAAGCCTCAATATCACACAGCAGGTTATGGGTTCAGCCAGGAATATAGCCTAGGTCCTCTGATTCCTAGGTTGGTATCCTATCTTCCTGCCCACACTGCTTCTTTATAGCTCTTGAGGTTATGACTCTGTGGGTTTTTTTGTTTGGCCCATGATAAATAGAGAGACTACTTATAATTCCCATGGGGATTTGAGTTCAGTGCTCAAGATGTCAGTTGTTTTTGAACCTAGAGGTTTAGGCTGGGCCCATCTTCATAATTAACAGAACGCAGTGACCTAGTTTGGGTATGCCCATGTATCAAATCACACAGGTAAGGTAAGACCAGCCGTATTGTATGTTGTTTTGTGATGGCGCCTATCTAGGCTAACAGAACTAAAAGCCTAAGTCTCTACAATTTGAGCCAAAGAGCCAGGCTCACTAGTCATGAACTGTAACCAATTCATATCATCTGTGGATTGAGCATAGAGGGAGGGATGCGCACAGCACAATGGTTACAATTTTTTTCAAGTGTATTAAAATCAAACCATTAAAATCTAATATAAATATAGAAACAAAAGTTGTTATGAGGAAATTTATTAAAATCCTTATACTGGATAGTTTAGGGCTTTTTTTTTTCTTCTTCCCTTAACTGTCTCCCCATCAGCAGCACTGGTAGAACCATCTGTTATTCTGATTATTATTAGTAGAGACTGACTCAAACTATTGTGATATTGTTCACAGCCAATGCTAGTCCTATTCAGCTCTAGGCACCTCGGGAAGTATCTGAAGCTGCTAGCTCCTCTGTGGATGAGAGAGACGTATTCAGCCTTTCAATTAATATTTTTCTTCAGGAAACTAAATGATTTGGAGAGCATTAACTTTCACTAGTGAAAGCATTTTAAATGAGAGAATCTGAACTACAGTGTGTGATGATATGAAGCAATGTATTAGATTTATTATTCCTATGGCCTTGTGCAGGGTCAGAACCTGCTAAATAAGGTCCAGATTCTGATACCTCTACTCATATGGAGTAATACCTTAGACTCCAGTCCTTCAACTGATTGTGCATGGGCAGACTGCTGTGACCATGTGGGGCTCAATTGACTTCTGCACTTGCATGCTATTGTAAAAAAGCTGCACACATGGAAACCATTTGCAAAGCACAACAATACATTTTATTGGTCCTACAAAACCCAGGAACAATGCTGCATATCCTTGTGCACCATCTATTGGCATCTCATTGATTAATTATTTGCATATATGCAGCCATCTCTTATAGAGTTTTCTCATCACAGCTATCAATTGCTATTCTTGGGAGTCAGAGGACTGGGGTCTTAGTACACACTGAAATCAATGGGTCTACTAATGGACTAAGGTACCCCTCACTGTGTGGTAAGCTGGGGTATTAGAACCTGATTCCACATTAGAAAATGTACATTGTAAAAACACTGGCTACAAATCTTTGCTCCCTTATACCACTGCAGATCAGCAGTGATTCCATTTAAGTAAAGAGAATTACATCAGTGTTGGTAAAAGGAGAATCTGATCCACTCTGCTTACTTCTAGATCAGTTTTCATTCCTGTTAAATGTCTGTAATGGACATTTTGTGGCTTTATATATTTTAATATATTTTTTAACTATCAGCATGAGTTAGATCACTGCTTTTATTCTGCATAGGCTGACTTTCATGGTGTGTCTTAGACTCAGACTTTAAGGATACCATGATTATCCAGTCTGACCTCCTGCATATCATAGGCCATGGAACTGCCCCCCCCCCCCACAGTAGGCCCAGAACCTCTGCCTAAGCCATGGAAGTCCTCAAATCTTAACCTGAAGATTTTAAGTTACAGAGAATCCACCATTTACTCTACTTCAAACCAGCAAGTGACCCGTGCCCCATGCTGCAGAGGAAGGAGAAAACCCCACAGGATCTCCACCAATCTGACCTGAGAAAAAAATCCTTCCCAGCCCCAAATATGGTGATTAGTTAGACCCTGACCCTGTGGGCAAGACCCACTGGTCAGACACCTGGAAAAGAATTCTCTGTAGTAGCTCAGAGCCCTCCTGATATAGCGTCCCATTTCTGGCCATTGATGATATTGGCTAATAGCAGTCACGCCTCATAAACTTATCAAGCTCAATTTTAAAACAAGTTAGGTTCCCCCCCCCCCCATTACTCCCCTTAGAAGGCTGTTCCAGAACTTCCCTCCTCTTATGGTTAGAAACCTTCATCTAATTTCAAGCATAAACTATGGCCACTTTATATCCATTTGTTCTTGTGCTAACATTAGCCTTGAATGTAAATAGCACCTCTCCCTTTCATTTTCTTAGTGCCATAGGTTCCTCTTTGTACTAAAAAGAAGCAGACAGAGCTAAGATCTGCAAATGAGTTACTACAAGATGTGGCTAATATGTATCATGCTATCCAGTCAGGAAATAAAAATGTTTGTGGTAAACCTAGCAATGGGAATGCTTAGTAATTTGCACTGGAGAAATAAACCCCCACCTTCCCCCCAAACCATTGTTGAATACTTTGCTGGGGAAGATACTTGTTGAAAAATCTGTAGGAGGTGGAGTAAAACCATAAATTTAATTAACTCACCCAAGCTAGTCCTTTGCAGTTAGAGATAAAGACCCTGTCCCATTTTCCCACACACAATTTGCTTCTGCTCCCTCTATACTTAGGCATCGCTTTCTATTTTATGTGGATTCCTGCCAGTAACAAGTGAACACTGTTCAAATGAAGCTGCTAAATCAATGGGGTTCCATCTGGGTGCATGAGGGAAGGCTTCAGTTCCTGAAGGATTTATATGCCCTGCTCAGCACATTACCCATGCTTTTGCAGGTGGAAAAAGCAGACGGTGTAGCTTGTAACAGAAAGCCATTGGTCTTTGTGATGAAAACATATGAGCGATGGGATAATTTGGGGTTGAAGTGCAATGTACTGTGATCAGTGCTCTTTGCATTTTGAGATCATGGCCCTAGATCACTCCTGTTGGGAGCGGGAGGGGAATCATAGGATGGGGCCAAAGTATGGGTGAAAATTCTTTGATGTTCCCCTCCCAGGTTTTTAATTCCACAATTCCCTTCTCCCTGGATTAAAGAAGTTTGAAGGGATGGGAAGTTTAAGGGACAACTGCTGCTGCACAGCCCCCTTCTCTCCCGCAGAAGCAGAGTGCCATTGGCTGGGCCTCCCTACCCCTGCACCACAGTAGACTTGGTGGGGGCCTGGGAGATGATATCCAAATCTGGGTTACTTTACATGGAATTAAAAACTGAGCCAATCAGCAGAAGTGTGTGTGTGGGGGAGGAACAAAAGGCCAGCCAATTAGAGCAGAGCAAAAAACCAAAACAAACACAACATGAGCAGCACAGCGCCTGCTGAAAGTTGAAGCCCAGGGCAACTGACCTGCTTACCTGTCCTGACAACCAGACTTGGCTTTATTTCACAAGTGGGGAGATTGTGGGACTCTCACAAAGTCATGGACTCAGGAATAGAACCCTGGTCTCCTGACTCCAAGCTATCTCCAGAGCCTCAGCAATGCCATTTCCTTTGGTTTTGAAACTGCAGACTAGTGAATAAATACTTTATCTTAATTTGGTCTTTAACAGAGCTCAGTGCTTCACCCACTACCAACACTTTTTCCATGAGGATTCTATTGGCTTCTCTGCAATGAAGACAAGGTGTGTTGCTAGCATTCCCTGCCCCACATTAAATCCGTAGATGCTTATGTGTCACTAAGGGTATGTAAGTAATGGAGGAAGAATCATTCTCTACGGGTTTCAGTGTATAGATGCCAAGTTAATGTCCTGTCTAGGCACACTGTAGTGCAATGTGGTTATAGCTTTGGGCTGTTGTATAATGTCATGTACTTGATTAAATAATCTGTCATCTTGGTGTTTGGGGAAAATTAATTTAGTGGCTATTCCAGACTGTCATTTTCTCCCCTTTGACTCTCTCACAAAGAATCTCCTCGTCTTTCGAAAGCATCTATCATAGATCCTGCAGAATGAAATACATCTGTGGCTATTGCTTGATGAGTTATTACTACAAGTTATTTTCCAGTTGTACATTTGTTTTCAAGTGCAAGTGAACTGAATGCTGAGGGGGAAGGAGGTGTGTTGACAGCTCTGGGGTTCTCAGCTAGGAACAGCAATGCCAGTTTCTATTCACTGCTTTGTAATGGGCTTGATCTTGCTCCCATTAAAGTCAGTCAGAGTTTTGCTATGGATTGAAACAGGTGATATGTCATACAAAATTAGCTAGATTTTCAAACGTGACGAGTGATTTTTGAGTGTCTCAGTTTTTTGGGTATCCAAATTGAGATACCTTCAACTGGTCTGATTTTCAAAAAGTTCTAAGGACCTATGCTCTACAAATTGGGGCCTGTTAAATTTGTATCGAGTTTGGCCTTCAAAACCACTCATCACTTCCAAACATCTTTGCTAATGTGCCGAAATCCTGCTCTGTTCAGACCACTGAACAGTTAGTTTTGGTTTCCCTGCCTATTGAGTCATTTGTATCTCTGAGACTGTCAGCACAGGTGCCAGTTTCAATGGGGCCAAACATCTCCTTGATGGGTTTAATTCTGACCAGTCTGGCTAAGCTCATGGTTATAGAGAGAACCTTGAAAATTGAAGTAAGCGCACCTTAAAGTCTCAGAAACCAGAGGACAAATAAAATGAGCCAACATTTATTATTTAAACAAACAGACAAAAACATAATTTTAAGCCAATCTCATGATTGTTTTTGGTGTGTGTGTGTGTGGGGGGGGTGAGATAGGGGGATCTAGCTCATGGCTTTTGTATGCTTAAAATTGGCAATCCTGGGTACACCATTACACATATAGGACCCGTTGTGGTATTGCTGTTCGGTATGCTTTTTACAGGAACATTCTCCTACTTGTTACTGGAGACAAGAACGCAGATGTCATACTGCAAGGAAACAGTGTGTTGCAGCTACCGCTATGAACCAGAGGAGGGATAATACTTGGGGATCCTCCACTCACAGGAGCAAAAGTCATCAGAGAAATTTAGGTATCCTAAGACCAGGGAAGGTGGAGAACAAGAGACAAACTTTCTGTGACCCAAGAAGAACATAAGCGCACAGAGAAACTGTCTAGCTTTTGTGTGTCTTTTATTGTGGAGGGTGAGGGGGAGAAGAGAAAGGGGAACTAAAAAATTATCAAGCTTCAAGGAATGCTGGTCCTGGGAACTGTAGTCCTTCTTGGAAGGCAACTAGGTCTTCAAGTCCTTTCATAACAACACTCATTCCACTAAGCCTATTAACCCTCAACCAGTCAAAGAAATGTTTTTTAAAAAACTGCTCTGCACAACCTGATGATACTTCCTCACTCAGATCACCCATGAAACCCTATGTGTATTGGTTTATTTACTTAGGCTGCAAACTCCTTGACCTCTTGTTTCCAACTGCTTCTGTACAGCACTGTGCACACCGTGAGGCATCATCAAATAATAATAGTAGATCACATAAAAATGGGGAAACAGATTGTCTGGTGGAAGGAGACTGTCTGGAATTAGCAGCAGCTCAGTGCACTTAGTGAAAGAGTTGCTCATTTTCTGAAATCTCTTCTCTTTCTCTATCCCAAGCTTACAATGCATACCTCACACTCAGCTAGAATAGGGGGGAGGTGTACTAGTGCAACATATGAATTCTGCTCCATAGCTGCCCAATTACTGGATAATCTAGTGAGAGGGAGAGATGTTTTATTTATTATATTAACTATCTGAACTGGAAGGGTGAGAGAGAAAGCACTTCTGGCTTTTTTTTTCCAGGGCATTCTCTGAGTCCCTGTCATTTCCAAGAGATTCCTTTGCTCCATTTTTTATCTTGAATCATCCAAAAGTCTGTCTAGCTTTGAAGCCCCCGTGTTTCTGATCATCTGCACCATTATCTACTTGGATAGAGAGGTTATTGTTGAGTGAAAGGAGGAATTGTGAGCCTCACAGGACTGAATATGTCTTCTCCATAGTGCTCACAGCCCCTACCTTTTAGAAAGTAAGACACCACATGGAGCTGAATAAGAGGACACTTCAAAATGTTGAAGGTAAAGGACCTATGTTCTCTGGATCTGGTGTACCTAATCTTAATTAAATTTAAAAAGCTGGGTGGTCAGATGTCAGAGCCCAGGAACCCAGGACTGAGCAGAACAAAAGATTGGTGTGTTCAGCCCGAGCTGTGGCATGAATAAACCAAAGTTGTACAATTCAAAGGGCAGACTGGCCCTCTGTCCATAACTCACTTGATTGTGTCTATTTTGTTTCTTGCTGTCCAATGACAAGGGCAGGCTGTTAGTCTCAACTGTGATTTATCTGACTTCTCCCTGTTCATGCTAAAAGCCGAATGTCCTTTAAATGCTGTGTTCTAGAAGAAAACAGAAACACAAGCCTTGAAACCGTCATTAATTGTGCTGGGTTCTGAGGTAGACTCCTCTATATATGAGTAACATTCCATTTTATGTATATAGACAACTTCATTCTCCCCTGCCCCTTAGGTTTGTTGCATGATGAATTGGTCTAGCATCTTTTGTCTGCTTCATCAGTAAAAATGGAAGGCAGGATACCCAGAAAGCAAGTTGTATAATATTACTGAAAGAAGGAGGTAATGTGAGCGACATGGTGTAGACCAACATTCAAGAGGGGTGTGTGTTGAAGATACAAAATCTGATTTTTGCACTAATCTGTCTCTCTCTCCATATTCAGATGTGCTCTGGTACCAGACCTGGGTGAGTGAGACAGTGAAGGAGGCTTTCTATAGCTACCTTTTCCCATTGTGGCTAAGAGTTATGATTTATGATGAAAGAAGGAATCACATTTCATTCTCAAGGTCTGAAATTCCACGGCTGGTGCAGGTGATTGATCCTATGATTTCCCAATTTTGCCAGGCTGGTTCCAGTCAATATTTTTTCAATTATATGGCTATAAATGCCTAAAGAAAGCTCTATCAATATGCACAAATTAAGTAATACAAAAGGAGAACAGCATAGTGAATAAGTATAGCAGACTGCAGGCAACTGAGATGTTACAGTAAATAGAACAGGATTGCAGGCTATAGGCTTATTCCTCAACACTCCAATCTTAACATGGTAAAACAAGTGCATGGAGCTTTTCTAACACACACCTTGTTGTGCCTGAGGCATGCTATTGTAGTCCTCTGCCCTTTGTGACCAATTTTCTCATGTGTGCATTTACGTAGGAAAACTCGTCTAAAAAAAATCTTACTGTTTTTCATTGTGGATTAAGTTGACCCAATTCTAAACCTGAGGGAGTTTGTCAGATGTCACACATGATGAGCTGAATACTTCTTGTGTTTAGTCCTTTGCTCTAGAGGACTACTCTCTGATCTCTCCACCTTTCTTGAGGTCAGTGTCTAAGCACTGAGTTAGTTTGAAGCTGCATGAGGCACAAATTTCTTTTTGTGGTGGGGTCCTGGGTAGCTAAAAGTGGCTTCTTTCCCACTCATCATTGCAGATCCATATCAAAAGGACTTTGACTGAGAGAGTGAACAGGTGCAGGAAAGTTGATTGTCTCAAAACTCAGAAGTATGCTTCTCCATTCTTACAGCTTGCCTGTAAGACCCACAAAAGGTGTGGTCTAATGAGTGGAACTGGAGAAAGAGAGTCAGGTTTCAGGAGGGACCTAGTTCAGTGTGGCTACAAGGGGCTCAGGAATGCAAGTGTCATCCTGGCTATTACATCTCAAATTTTAGAGACCCAGCATGCAACACTGACCTTTGTGCATGGTCAGAAAAGGTCTCTTTCCTACAAGTCTCCTGCCTCCTGCAGACTCCAAGATGGGCTATGAGTAGATGAGCAAGATTGTGTGGAGTTTTGTTCAAGGAACCCCGAAGGGGAAAACAGAAAACAGGCACTGCCGAGGCACCCGTGACCACAAGGGGGTGTTTGGATGGCAGCCACTATATTACGCATACCCTAGTCAATCCTCATCAGACCTGCTGTAAAACTAACTCTGCTTTCCCTGTAGGCCACATTTGTACCCTCTTTCAGTTTCATTACCACCTTAGATAACAATGACATTAAAGTGAAATACATAGATACGGTCTATTACATTTACAACTTTTCAGTGTAAACCAAGAAAGGAAGCAGAGAAAAGCAGTAACCTGGGATAAGACACACTTTCCACTGATGTTTGGGTGTCCTCAAACTTTTCATGCAAATCAATTTAAAACTCTGTCTGGAACTTACTGTTTCATGAAAGTTTATATAGAGTCATCAACTTTAATGGTGGCATCCTGTGTTGGATTTTTATCTCACTTACTCTGGTTTAACATCAGTGAAACTCCATGGTTGTCTGTGCAGTTAGTCCTGATTTATAGTAGCATAGTTAAGATCAGAATCCGGGCCCAAATGTCCATAGAATGTAGTGCCTGTCACATTTCTTCTCATTTGAGCCAATTCCTGAAAGTTACACTTATTTCTTACTCTGAGCCAAATCCTCATTTGATGTAACTTAGCAGAGTTTTGTTGACTTCATTAAGGCTACGTCTACACTACGGGGGGGATCGATTTCAGATACGCAAATTCAGCTACAGGAATAGCATAGCTCAATTCGACGTATCTGATCCAACTTACCCCGCTGTGAGGACGGCGGCAAATCGACCGCCGCGGCTCCCCCGTCGACAGTGCTTACTCCTACCTGGGCTGCTGGAGTACGCGCGTCGATTCGGGGATCGATTATCGCATCCCGACGAGATGCGATAAATCGATCCGCGAGAGATCGATTTCTACCCGCCAATCCGGGCGGGCAGTGAAGACAAGCCCTAAGATTTAAGCACCTGCTTAAAGCTAAGCATGTACTACAGTGCTGTCCCCCCTAGGGATGTTTTCCTTAATGGGGAGTTTTCTTCAGAAAATTTCAGCATTAACTTAGGCCCAGGTGCCCTTTCACTGTTACCGAGGGGAATGGATCCTAGCCCTGCCAAATATGCATAGCAACTCATGCAGACAAAACATATTGTACAGATATTTTTGAAAACATGAAAAATATATGTGCAATATGTTATCTTTCCCAGGCTCAGTGCCAGCATGTTGAGTTCTTCTGGGTTTGTTTCCTCCCCAGGACAACATAAAACAGAGCAGCAAAGAAAAGCAAGATCATGAACAAAGGACTTTTCTAGATGTCTTAGGAAATGGCTGGTGTTGGAAAAATCCTTTTCCCAGTGAAAATCTAATAAAATACGTTTTCAAACTGTGTTTCAAATGTGAACAGTGCACTTGATATCTACCACTGCTTCTGTTGTACCTGCACTGTATGGAAGCACCTTAATTTGATTAGATAATCACTAGGATCATTATCTGAACCTATGTAGTCATGATTTCTTTATGCAGAATTAAAGATTAAAACACCCAGAGTTTTCTTCAAAATGAGGCATTTGCGAAATAATGTTCTACTCTGTGCTAAAACTGATGGCACTTATCACTAGGCAGTTTATGAGAATTTTTTAAAAACAGGTATTTACTCCACGCCTTTACTGAAAATTACAGTCTTTACCCCAGCATGTAGTAAATAGTATATATTAAAGAAGGTAATCTAAAGAGGGTGTGAACAAAAATTAATGACACCATTATTTCACCATTATAAACTGCAGAGGTGCTATAAATCTTAGAACACAGCTGAAACTCCAACATAGGTAGGAGAAAAATGCTTTAATTTGATCCAAACCAGCTAAATCTTGAATAGCCACCTTGTGATATCACCTGAGATGGTTAAAAAATGCCAGTTGTTTTTGGTGGTAAATTCTAACAAATATTTTTATTTGTTTTTGTCTCCCCCGCCTAATTTCCTGTAAATATTTGGAGAAGGGATGTTTGTGAGTATTCAAAAGCTGATTTATTGTTTGTTTTGTTTTTATTTTCGGTTTCCCCCAGAAAAATATTTTAGTTTTTGTATTTTCATTGATAAACCTGAAAATTTTAACCAAATGAGAATTTTCTGCAAAAATGTTTTTGTTCTGGTCCAAAAGCTGGTTTTCATTGGAAAAAAGTGTTTGAGCTAAAAAGTGTTAATCAGCTTTTCTCATTTAAAAACAAAACCCCATTATTGTCAAATTGGAAGTTTGGGTGGGATGAATACAGCCTCTTATACTCTGAACTTTTTACAAGCTGCACAGGCTATAAACAGCAGCTTTCCACAGCTGTGATATCTGATTATGCTATTTACTGTAATTTTTACAGTAACAATAAGCTTAAACCACATACCAAAGTGAAAATACTAATTTAAAGTAAATAGTGAGTATCTAATGTGAATAGGCTTTCATAAAAAGATATAATTATATGCCTCTTTATGTACACAACCTTCTTGCTTTCATAATTCGCATATCTGCAAACAATGAATTTTAATGAATGAATGCTAATTGCTGCAGATCAAAACAGTCTTACTGAACGTGTAGACCTGGGTTTTAAGCAGAACTTGTTGACATTAATAAGTGATGCATGTTTTAGTTAATGTTCCTTGTGTTGCTAAACTTTGCAGTGTTACGTTATTGTTGTGCCACCTGCTGCCTTGTTAATTATATGCCTCGGTAGTATAGGGTGACACTGAACTCTAGGGATGATTCATATCCTGGTTATATCAGTGATATGGAGTCTGGAGAATATCACTGATGTTTGTAGGGGGTTAGGGAAATACCCCATTTGGGGTCAATGAGCGACAGCAATGAACCAAGAGCTGGTAGACTTCTACCAGCATTGCCTGTTCCCATCATCCCTCTCTATCTCAGTACTGCAGACCCAAGCCTCTAGTCTCTCTTTTCCTCTAACCAACCTTGATGGACTGGGGGGTATAAATGCAAAGATTCCTCTTTCCTGAAGGTTTGGGACTAAAATCTCAGCTGGTGTAAACTAACATGGCCACTCACATATTCTCAGAATGCCTGACCTTCTGGTACTTCTGGGAGTGGCTTGGGTCATACAGCATGGAAGAAGTCATTTTTAAGAGCACGCTCCTCGCCACCCACCAGTGGGGGCAGAGCAACATGCTCTTCAGAAAGGACCCCCCTCATCTGATACCGAACATACCTATGTCCAGTTTTGTCTGAGTACTGAGTGGGGGAGAAATCCTAGAAAATCAGGACAGTGTGGTTTAATACCGGATGAGTGGCCTGCCTAGGGTAAACTGGTGCAGCTCTATTGCTTTTTTTGCCCCCTCCAATGGGCTGCATCCTTTTATACCAGTAGAAAATGTGGTCCTTCATGAGTGAGAGTGAAAATGTCCATAACTTTGCTCCTATTTCCTAAAGGATACAGCAGTGGGAGTTTGTGGGAAGCTTCACCAACCAGGGAATGGAAATAAAACACCAGGCCTCCGTGCTTCAAAGACCCTTTCCTCAGGACTTGTTTATTATCCACTAAACAATCCCCACACCAAAAAGCAAGTTAAGTGATGAAAACAGTAGGTAACAATTCCCCAGAGTTTTCCCCATTTCAGCCAGCAGGGAGGGCAGAAAGCACAGACTTCCTCTTAGACCCAGCTTCCTCTTCCTAACATACTCTGCCTCAGAACAGCCATGTGACTAGCTGTGATGATTTTGGGAAACTGTCTATGCACAGCTTTTGAAGTCTGTTTGACATTGAGGGCTCTTTATGTGTACCTGAGTCAGAGTGCTGACCTCATTTTGACTGAGGGTTTGGATTACTTTCTCTGTGTTTTTACTTGCATGTTCAACTGGAACTGTAAGGAGTAGTGGAACGAGGATAATAACAGAGGGTGGTTAAACCTTTATGGTCCTTCATTCAAATACAAACACCCTAGACATTAGGCTGGTTCCAACCCAGGAGAAATGGTTTCTCAGGCCAGGTCTGCACATACAACGTAGGTGGACCTAGCTTCATCACTCAAGGCTGTGAAAAATGTCATGCTCTGTGTGATGTAGTTAGGTTGACCTAACTCCCACTGTAGACACAGCTCAGTCAACAGAAGGATTCTTCCATGGACTTAGCTACCACCTCTTCCAGGGGTGGATTTACAACACTGACAGAAAAAACCCTTCCATTGCTGTAGTAAGTGTCTATACAACTGTGCTGCAGCTTGTGTTGCTGTAATGCTTGCAGTGTAGACATAGCTTTGGGGAGGGATTGTCTGACAACAAAATCTCCTCCTAGGGGGTCTGTGGTTACCTGTTGAGGCTGCTCAGGGAGTCATATGCCAGAGGAGACTGGAAGGTTATAAACGGGCAGGAGTGGCTCTATTCTGGGTCTTTGGCCATTTTCACCAGCTCCAGACAATGGTAGCTGCTGCAGGAGGATACTGAGGTAGGGGAAATGAATCCTGCTACCGGAACACAGATGGTTCCTCAAGGGAAAGGTGAGCTAGAGGGAGGGGCATCATGTTCAGGGTGTGTGTTTTCTAAATGATTGATACTCTCCTGTGCTTTATCTCTTAAGTAAAGGGTTAGAAACTTTTGCTAAGCCTCTATCTTTTTACTTTAACTGTCATGTGTCCCTAAAGAGGTGAACTGTAAACCAGAAGGCTCACACCTTTAGTGGGATGCTGGGGAGCATACAAGAACTGCTGGGGAGGTTTGGGGGAGACAACACACATTTCCAGGCCTAGTCAATTGCACCATGGGATCCCCATTGCCCAGAGGGGAGTTAGACATGAGGTCTGTAGCTGGAGTGGGTGCCTACAGGTCCAAAGTCAGGAATCTCATCTAGAACTCTGCCCAGCCTCAGCAAGTGAAGGGCACATGGGACTCAACAGTTGGATCCCCTTTCAGCAGTAGCACTAGATCTGTGACAGTAACCGAGCCCCGTTAACATTTTACAAACTTCTTCACCTTTATCTTGTCACAGAGAGACTATCCAATTAACTTGATTTCCCTTCCTTGGAACACTGAGTGTGAGTGAAGATCTCCCATGACAGGAAACCATTCTCAGATCATATTTTCTTAAAACTTCTATATTGTATCATATACAGCTCAGTTTGCACTAGGCCTGTAGACACAGTCCTGCAAATATGAATTTAGTGCAATAAAGAGATGGGCCTTAGCTTCGTCTCTCTCTTTTCTCTAATGTTTAATTGTTGGATACAGAGGTTGTGTCCTACTACCATTAAAGTTGGTGGGAATTCTGCCACTGATCTCAGTAACAAACAGGATTGGCCCAGAAATGTCCATGATTTAGTTATTAAGATGAAAATATAGTCAGATCCACCTCTGGAGCAAAGGATTTAGAATGTTTTAGTGACATACATTATACAGGGACATCTATACTGCATGCCTGGACTTGGATATTAATAGTCTTCAGTTGGTCCCATGGTAGTCGTACAGTGGGAAAGTTTTATGCCATGTCCTCAGGAGCTTTGTGGATGTATAAGTAGCTTGTTGCTTTTAGGATGTTGGTTTGAATTTAGAAACCTGCTTATCAAATGCAAAACTGGTCATAGTCACTGTAAATACAATCTAGGCCAGTTCCCAATGGGCATCATCACAAAACCAAAAACACTTGGCAGAGTTGGGTACAGACAACAGCCCGTGTTCAGAGCAAGGTGCACAACCAATACTGGAGAGAGAAATACTCTCATGTCACTCAGAGAACGTCTTTCTGAGTCAGGGCTTTAGTGCTCCGGGGTGTCAGCATGTGAGGATACACTCAGAGGCCTCCTTTAGCTTGACAGTCAACAAAATGCTATAGCCTGAACTGTAATTCATAGTGTTTTTCAAAGAATAGATGATACATCTGCAAAGTTCAAGAAAATGATTCCAGCATTGCAAATATGCGCCAGAGAAATTCAGCTCCTTAATCTTGGCTTGTGATAAGGCTCCTTATGAGCTAGTATTACCCCTCTTCAGTTCCCAGAATAAATTCACAAGGGTATTCAAAAAAAAGCACAATAAGTACTCCTGAGGGTATTCTGTGCCAAAAAATTAAAAATTCTGCAAAATTCTGCAAATTTTATTTGTCAAGTAAATGTGGAGGCTTCAGCATGGCATTGGGGAGCACAGGCCACTGGCTGCACAGAGGTGGGAGATCACTCTGCAGCTCTCCCCTGGGACATGGACTCAGTGGTGAGGCTGCACCCAACTCTGACACAGCGCAAGGACCAGGCCTGCTCCAGAAACACCCTTGGGCCCCGCCCCTCTGTGCCAGGTGCACCGGGTGTGGGCAGGCAGCCTCATCCTGGCAGGATCCAAGTGTGGAGGGGCTTAGTGTGGAGGGATACAGTTGTGGGTTGAGAGGGTTCTGTGTGGGGCAATCTGGGTGTGGGTGGCTCATTGGGGGATCCCGCAGTGGGGGGATTTGGATGCACAGGGGCTTGTTGTGGGGGTTCTGGGTGCAACAGTAATGGGACTCTGCACAGGGTACAAGCCACTAGCTGGGTCTTCCCTAGTCCCACCCCCCTGCCCCATACTGATTTACCTCTCTGCCGGCTTCCCTGGGCACCCAAAACATACTTCTGGGGAGGGTCTCATGCCTGCTCTTGTGGCTTCCCTTTGCTTCCCCATCAGAAAGTTATTTTTCTGTGGGGAAGCAAAGAAATCTGCAGGGGACATGAATTCTGCTCATGCGCAGTGGCGCAGAATTCCCCCAGGAGTAAATATAATATCACTACAGTCACAAGGCCAATTTGTTTTTTCAGCAAGTTTAAATATTTAGGGCTAGTTAATTACCTGGACTATTTGCCCATAAAGGGCAGGAAGAACCATCCGACACCGTGGCTCTTCTAATAGACTTCCTGGACTTTGGGTCCAAGAATGCAGGGAGTAAGGCCTGGTCCACACTAACCCCCCACTTCGAACTAAGATACGCAACTTCAGCTACGTGAATAACGTAGCTGAAGTCGAAGTACCTTAGTTCGAACTTACCGCAGGTCCAGACGTGGCAGGCAGGCTCCCCCGTCGACTCCACGTACTCCTCTCGCGGAGCAGGAGTACTGGCGTCGACGGCGAGCACTTCCGGGATCGATTTGTCACGTCTAGACAAGACGTGATAAATTGAACCCAGAAGATCGATTGCTTACCGCCGGACCCGGAGGTAAGTATAGACGTACCCTAAGTTGGTGCTGCATGCCTGCTTACTTCCCAGAGCAGATGAATGGCAAGTGGGTTGGCTCCCCTAATCCTCACTGTGCACCAGCTAGCACATCTCTGCAAGCACATGCTGCTGATATGGGCCAGCAGCAAATTACTACCCTGTGCTCCCCCACCCAGAGAAAGGGGGGAAATGGAAGGAATTGTATTGTATTGCAAAGGGACATTTCTGAGCCATAATGACTCACAGGGCTACTACTGGAGCAGCTTGAGTACCATCACTTGTCCGGGGCTGTATCTAATGGTGAATCTAGCCCCTTACTTGGGAGTACACTTTATCATAAGTGCAATTACATTCACATTACCTCCATCTGTAAAGAGGATACACATAGAGGGTGGCATTGTGCAAGTTGCCTACGGGCTTGAATACCAGAGGTATTAATTTTAATGGGAGCCAGGCATCTAAATCTCATAAGTGGCCTTGCCAGTCTCTTCCTAAGTATTTTCTTTTTACACATTTGTATTTTATTATTAATGGACCTTTAATAAGATGCTTTAAGCTGATGTTTTGCCACCGCTGTGCAAAGATACGTTGCCTATAGGGTGCCTACAAGTGTATCAATTTTCTGAGCACAATATATTTAGAGAGAACCACATAATAAATACATTCAAATAATAATAAGGCATACATTTTCAAACAGCATCCAGCCTGAAAGTAGTTATTTTTGAAAATGGAGTGCCTGATGGTGATGGATTCTCCCATCGCTTCCACGGGTGAGTTTTCCCTAATATTGACTTAAGTTGTTGGTTTATTTGTTTTGATGGCTTCTCACACGGGAAGAAACTCCAATCCTGGATTTGCGAATGTAGTTGCATGTCTTGCAAGTGTAGTCATTGTTGAGGAGAGGGTTTGAGGTGTTGGCCTTACGACATGCTCTTTTCTCTTGCAAAGACCTCACATGCTTCTCCTCAAAAATGGATGCTGCCTTAGGGCACAGAGCTCTTTATCTGGGTCTGTCCAGTGCAAGGAGCTCCCAGATTTTAATATCTATCTTGCATTCTTTGTGGTTGGCCTTCAAGGTGTCTTTGTATCTGAGGATGGGTCAACCCTTCGAGTGGGTTCCCATACTCAGCTGGCTGTGGAACACTACTTTTGGTATATGGGAAACCTCCATATGGACCATGTGCCAACCCAGCGAAGCTGAGCCCTAATGAGCACTCTCAAGATGAGGGATTTGGCACCTCTCAAGAACTTCAGTGTTGGGGATCCTGTCCTGCCACTTGATGTTCAGATGGCTCTTAGGCAGCGAAGGTTTCCAGCTGTTTGATGTGGCGTTGGTAGATGTCCATGTCTCACAGCCGTAGTAGAGTGAAGTGAGCACAACAGCATGGTAGTTTTTTATTTTGGTTTTGAAGCAGACTCCACGCTGCCTCCAGAGCCTGTGGGTGAGCCTGTGGGTGAGCCTACATCATCCTGGCCATCATGAAATGAGTGGATGACAGCAACCATCTTCTCTGATCAACCAAACTTATAAAGGAGTTTCCATCGGCCCTTGCAATTCAATGTGTCGAAGGCCTTGGTCAGGTCAACAAACACCATGTACAAGTTCTTCTTCCGTTCACGAGCCCCCTCTGATATTTGTTGGGCTGCAAAAATCATGTCCATGGTGACATGGCCAGCACAAAAACCACACTGTGACTCTGGATACACCGAGTCCACCAGGTGACAAATGAGTCTGAAGACAACCCGTGCAAGGATCTTCCCTGGTAGAGACAGCAGTGAGATTCTGCGATGGTTGTCACAGCTAGATATGCTTCCCTTCCTTTGGTATAGATGGACTATGAATGCATCCTTATACACCCGGGGCACCGTACTCTGTTCCCATATAGTTTTGAAAAGGCTGGTGAGTTTCCTGACCAGGTGGGCACCTCCCCATGTGTACTCTTCAGGTGGAATGACATTGGGGCCTGGAGACTTGCCTGTGGGCAGCTGCTTGATGGCCTTAGTAACCTTATCTAAAGAAGAGTCCACCGACAGCTCCTTCAGGACAGGATGCTGCGGGTGTAAGTTGATGGCTTTGTCAGACATAGTCTCCTGAACTGTCAATCTACTATCAAAGTGCTCTGCGCAGTGGGAGAGAATATAGCTTTTGTCTGTGAGCTGCTGGTTACCACAGCTGTGAGGACAGGGGCTGTACCACTGGATTTGGAGGCATACACAGCATGGAGACTGTGCATGTAAGATCTTAACATCAGGGGAAATCAACGAGTTAAGAATAAAAGTCGGCGTGTCAGCATTATTTTATCTTGCTGTGTCTTGGTATTTCATACGTAGATGAGGCCTGATCCTGGCTCTCATTGTAGCTGCTTTGTGCTAGTTGAAAGTAGTCTCAAAGCAGTCTGAGACAGCTACTCAAGAATTTCCCCAGTGTGGAGGGATTCCTGGATAGTATAGGGCCACTGTAGCCAATGCTCACCATCCCCTCCTAGCCTTTGGGCCATGTTGGGTGGATGGTTGGGGAACAGGGACATGGCCCAGAGTGCTGCTGCTCACAAGTGAACCTGGAATGGCAGAACACTCCCTTAGAGGCTGTTGCAGCCAGTTTAGCTTAAAACAACCCTGAGGCCACTATAACTTGCATGGGGATCCATGCCATCACCTGGTGGCAACAGGATTGTGCGATGGGGTTGTACAGCCAACTTCCCCACCTTAGTTGCTGCAGCTAGCTAGATCTGATGATTGAGCCCGTTGTGGGTATGATCCTCAGCACTGGGATATCCCTGCAGTACTTGGGAGCTATAAGGATGTCATTTCAGCCTGACCGTAATGTGCTGGGGAGTAGAATGAGGGAGAGAACACCTTGGAAGTGTTTGACTTCAGTGTGTAACTATCGCTTACAAAATCCATCCCAAGTGTGTGTTTTGGTTTTTGATGTTAAGGGGAATGTTCTGACGTTGTAGAATTCTGCCAGTGAGATGTGAATCAGAATGGATAGAACATGACGGAAGTAAAGACGGCTGTGTTAAGCTACACGCTGTAATATGCAGCTCTGATGCATCCAGAAAAACATAAGCATCTCAGATAGAAACATTTACTGAGATCTTATTGGTGGACTGTTGAGTAGGTTTCAGATCTGTATTCTTTTTTCATCACGCTTCCTCCATTCTTTACCTCTTAATAAGTTCAGGAAGCCTGCCAGCTTGGTTTTCTTCTGTAGGCATATAATTCTCCACTTCGCTGCATCTAAAAATAAAACAGTCAAGACTTTCAAAAATATCTTTCACAATCAAAAGTCCTTTCAAGGAACATCAGAGAACTGCTTCAAAAGTCTATAAATTGCCTCTCTCCTAGCTGTAGCCTCGCTGCTACAGGAAGTCTTAGAAGCAGAGGCAAGAAGATAGATTAAATAGAATCTTCTGTCATTTCATAAACTACACCTAGGTGACTCCTGCAGGGTTGGTTTAAATGTGTAATGTGAACGTGCTGACCTGGCAGAGATGTGTAGTGGGGAGACAGATAGACAGCATCATGATTGGAGATATCTGGAACCATATCCTGAGCTGGGGTAAGGTCATGTAACTCCATTAAAGTCAAACAAGCTACGCTGATTTACACCAGCTGAGGACCTACCCTCTGGACTTTTTCTAATTGATGCAGCTAACTGCTATCACCTTTGGTAATGTGGAGAAAGCAACTTCCTAGATGAATGGGGAATGTCTCTTGGTGAATTTCTCTTTCTCTCTGGGCAATGGTTTAACAAAAGTAATGTCCGAATTGACAGAATACGATCTTCAAGAAACTGGTAGACACAAAAAAGTTAAATATTTGGGGTTAAACTTGAGCTGCCAAATAGCCATTTTTCTTCATGGATCCCATTCACTGTCTGGGTAAAGAAAAAACTAGAGAGGTGGTGGGTGCCATCTCGTTCCTAAAAAGATTTTGTCTCTCTGTACACTGAAGTAATTGCTACTTACTTAATGTTGATGAGTAGCATAAGTGCCTGGGACCAGTCCCCCATCTTGTGTAAACCGATATGGCACTGACTGACTTCTACTAGCTGTATCTGGACTAGCTATTTGTAGAGTAAGGTGGGTAAGCACCTTGACTCCTAAAATATACCCGTACCAGAAGATGGTCATTCTTGACATAATGTTTTAACAACACCAAACCCACTGATTTTTGGACCATTCGAAAATAGTATTCGTCACCCTTACCTTCAGGGAGCACCATGGTCACAATTTTAAAGTGTTTCTAAAGGTAAACATCAATGGTGGGTTTTTAGTACCCACACATCTCTAATAATAATTACAAAGCAAATAGCCACACACCCATGGCTTCTTTCCAAGGCAGACTATTTCTGCCAACATTTGTATCTCTCTGTTATAAAATGTAACAACAAAACAGCAATCATGCCAATATAAATATTTAATGACTATGTAATTAATGTCTGCCATACACTTTGGAGATAAAAGCGCTCTGTAAATCCAAATTTAGGATATGCCAGCCCTCGCCTCCACTTCCTGCTTGATAAAGCGGTGGGGAATGTGTTTATAGCATTACAAAGGTCAGGCAAACGGAATTCCAGACCTGAGAATGGAAATGTCCATTCCCATAAGGAATCTAGCATGAGGAGATAGCTGAGATAGCATTTTAATGGAATAAAAATATTCTTGCTAGGGCTTTATCCAAAGCATGTTGAAGTTAGGCTGATATTGGGCTGTAGTAGGTGATGGGTGTTTCCTCTCAGGCTCTAGGAGACTGGCTTAACTAGATATTTTACTTGTGAACTTGAAGCTGAACCAGGACCCTGAGGTGAGGACCTTATGAACCATGTACTGTACTGCACTGTACTTGCTCCTGTCCTGAAATCCTATTAAAAAGGAATATGTTATTTGCTAGTGTGTGTTGGTTTCTCCTGGTCCTGAGCTGTGAACTTGTTGCTACGGGAAATTATGGTGGGGCATACCTGACGTGCCACACGGGGCTGTAATGAGGTGCACACAGCATGTCCATACCTTTACAGTCTTTATTACACGAAAGATAATTCTCATTTACTGTTTCTATTACAGGGTCTTTTTTGGTGAGCTTATATGGAGCTAGTTGCCAGACTTTGAATCCTTAGTGAATAACTGGGAGGCAGAAGGAAGTTCAGATAGAGCTTTTTACTTGTAGAAATCTACATTCTGCCTTCAATGCATGCATGCAACGCCCAATTAAGGGCCTTATTCTGTTCACATTTAAGATCCCGGTTCAGCAGTCTATCTGTATTAAATCTGTGCTTAAATGTAGGTAGGTGCATATGTCTCACTGATGGAGTTAGGCTCCATTCAGCAAAGGATTTAGACAGTGCTGAGGTGAATGGGAACCTTGTCATTTATTCCAAAAAGAGCAGGAGCAGAACAACAGGAGTTGTGTGTGAGAGCAGGTTGTGTCCATTAGTATTTGCACACGCTAACCTTTCTCTTCTCTCAGACCATGTTTACACAGAGGAAATTGCCATGTCTTCCACTGAGCAGTGGAAACCCCATTGCCTGGTACTTTTAAAGCTAGCCTGGACAAAACCCTAATAAAAGCACAATAGAGAACAAGCTCCCATTGGCACGGGCATGGATGATGTTATTTAGCAATGTCTTCTGACTGTATAAGCCTCCCAAGATGGCCAAATGTAAATTTATTTTTATGTTTGTCACCTTATTTTGATTGAAAAATCATCTGATGCTGAAGCTTCACTGAGGCGCCCACAGAAATAGGGGAGTGTGGGGCTAAGAAAACATGCAGGGTATTTTTAGTACATTAAGGCTGACATGAAGTAAAAATGGGGCCTGACGTTGCTGGCTGATGTAAAGTTTCCTTATACCTCACAGAATCCTACGACAAGCTGCGTTACACTTGGCATTCTCATAACTTCAACTGCTCCATCTATGGAATTGCTTGCCAGATTGCACAATCCATGCAACTAACCTTCCTGCTTAAGAGGGAGAGACAAAAATAATACCCTCCACTCTAGTGCTTCTCATTCCATGTGAAACCACAGCAGCATTTTGAATGCAAGTGTCCTCTTAGGCCAAGATCTGATGTCATGTGGTTATATTTGGCTTCAGGCTCTTTGCATGTTGTTCTACACTGGGCTGTCGGAGTAGGAGGCAAAACAGTTACTGGGAACACAGGAGGCTGCTATTTAAATATATTTACATAATTTTGCTACATTTTCTTAAAATACTTTAGCATGATTGAAGAACCCTTCAAAGATCAGCCCCTGCTTGAGCTGTCTTTGCTACTAGTCCCTGTCAAATAAAGTTTCTGTTTTTCTCAGAAAGATTATTGACAAACCATTCAAGGTTCAGTTCACCACGACAGGTAGGAATGTACACTGGGGGTCTGTTTGATAGATGTTTAAATCAGTAGGCTCCATTATGATTTTGGGTAGCTGTGGTGTGCTGGATAGGAAGGCAAAGGAGTTGAGGCAATCACCCAGAGGCAGTCTGAGGCATTGGTCACTGTAGGGCAGATTCAGGCAGAGATGCCTCTGGGCACTAAGGGAAGCATTGAGCTACACATGCACTCCCCGTGGCTAGCCCCAGGTATTACTGATAGTGCAGTGGGTGAGGGCCCTTGCCATGATCCCAATGGAGTTGCATGCCTGGGGCCATGGAGCACAGCGAAGTAGCTTGCTCCCATGCACTCAGGGAGAATCAGCAGCGGCTGTCAGGCCAGTACTTGTGTCAGTGTGCTGGGGTGGGAAGCAGCTCCCTGCACCACCTCCTTCTCTCACTAGCCTTTGTGCAGCAAAACAAAGTAGAGCCCAGAGTCCATGGGACTAAGGGTGGATTTGTTTTCAGGCTCTGAAGCAGGGGACCTGCAGATGGCGGTTTCACAGATCCCTACCTTTTTGGGCTCCCTGTGTGGGGCAGCTTCATGTTCCACTAGCAAATCCACAGGAGCCATGTGGAGTGAAGGCTGCAGCAAGGGTGTGCTTAATGTGGACATTTGCCAGTGGCCTCCTGGCTAGTGCTAGCTGCAGTTAGCGAGGAGATGATGGCCTCTTTCTACCACCACCCAGTATTGCCAATCCTTTTTGAGTCTTTATGGTTCATGTTTTCGAGCTTCTCCCTGCTATCACAAGGGCTGGAAACTTATTTACAAATATGCAAGCTGCGAGTCTCACATAATCGCATGACTCCAGCAGCTGGGGCTTTAAGAAAAAGCACCAAATATCATGCGAGTTGGCAACACTGTGACCCTCCCTTGTTCACACTTTCTGCTGCCGGAGGTCCTACACCCTGGTAAATTGTGGGGAAAGCTGGCATAAACAGGAGTGTAGTCAGACATGCCATAAATGTGCTGTACACTCTTTGGCACAATGGGTAGTTTCCAAACAGAATAGTCTTGGACCTTCCCTAAGATGCAAGTTAAACTCTCTCAGCAAGCGATGCCAGATCATTAAAGACAACCCTGATCTTATGGGAGACCGCACAAGCCAAGGGAAAGAGAGCTGGATAGGAACTGAGGAGATTATTCTATTCCCAGAACTGACCCTGACCTAAGGCCAAGTGCTTTCCTCTTCTAACACCTTATTTTCCCACCTATAAAATAGGCATAAAATTTGTACTTAGGGAGATTTACAGCTTATAAGCACTCAGTGGTGGTGTTATGGATAGGGACTATGGGGAAATTTCCACTGGAACAGTGTGATAACACCAACACAGTCTGATTAAACAAACAAAAAGGGCTTCAGTTTTCATTGCTCTCAGTCTTCTAGGGTAAAATTTTCAAAAGCACCTACCTGATTTGAACCTAAGTTCCCTTGACTTTCAATGAGTTTAAAGCTCCCAAGTCACATAGGTTCTTAAATCACATAGGCACCCTTCCAAATGTTGTTTCTGGTCTTCTCTCACCAGCTGAGAAATTATCAAACGGTTCATAAAAGAAGAAGAAGAAAACACCTTAAAAAAAGGTAAAGTGTATTTCAGAAGTCATCCTTTCCTCACACCTGCCTACCTTTGTTCAGTTTGAGGCTGGAAAGCTCAGAGCTTTTTCACAGTCTAAACACTCTGATCTGAAAGAGACAGAAATACTTCATGCCCCTGTACCTGGCCCCCTCTGGGCAAAATAAGGCATATTAGTGTGGTGGTTTGAATAAACCCTGCTAATGCCTGTTCTATGCATAAACAAAGGGGTCTGGTGACCCAGCATATCTGAGCTACGCTTGGCATAGGACCTAAAGTCAGAGTGTAGCAAAGAGGGGTGTATGCCCCCCACTGTGCTTGCAGAGGCCAGTTCAATCCCTGGGGTAAATTAGAGTAGGAGGTCAAGGAAGATTAGAACCAGTAACAATCTGTAAGTGGTTGCCCATGCCAGTCAGGGATGCTGGAGAGAAGCATGCTGGCTATGCTCCCTCACCACAGCATCTCCTCTGTGCCATCTGGGCTTCCCTCAGACTAGGGAATCCTCTCCTTTTAGTCAGGGAACTTTATTTGCTCTGCTAACTCATCAAAAATGGGTCCTGGTGAGACTGAGGATCTGGCTGTAACTTTACTTTTAAAAAGCAAACAAAGGCATGCAGGATTTCTAACCAGGTATGTGGCACAATGATCTACTTAGAAGTAAAAAACCAAACAAACCCCAGACTCTCACATGGATCTCTACTTAAACTTATCAATGCTGTGTGCTGCTTTTTAGAGGAATCAGAACTGTTTATGTCCTTGGCTTCTCTGACTTGTCTTACGCTAAGGCTGAAAGGTATTATGAAATGCTCTGCTGTCCTGAAAGCTTGGAACCTAGCAAACTTTTATGGGTACATTCAGAAATATATTTTAAAACTATTTTTGTCTATAAATGTTATTTATAAGACAGAACAGCAAAAATGGAATATTTGGATGCAGAAAGACAGGTTTTGTATTAAGAACTGTTTCTCTTGATGGTTAACTTACCAGAAGAGGCAAAACAGGAGACTTTTTTGTGAGGGATTGAAATCCTGTTCTTTTGGGATGTTAAAAGTGCAATTATAGGACAAAAGGACACATTTGAAGTTCAGTTCAATCTTGCTCACTTTTTATCAGAAGCATTAGATAAGAGACATCCTTTGTGTCTTTTTTGCTTACCACCAGAACAGATTTGGGTGCATGCAAAAGGCAGCTACCAGAACTGATGCAGAGTTATCCATAATATATAAAGCTTATGCTCTGAATAATTAAACCACAAACACAATCACAAACACCTGCATTCAAATATAATAAGAGTTGGTTATAGACTATAAAAGCAACAAAAAGTTTTAAAGCCGATTCTCCACGCACTTCATTGTACCTTGGACCTCATTCTGTGTGAGGGAACTGGCAAGGTTTCTGTCACACCTGTTTATCCCCACAACTTCTGGGATGCTCGTCTGTATTTCCAAAGGACTCTTTTGGATTGAAGCAGACACAGTCCTACCCCTTATTGTCACATCCATGGGGAAGTCATGTACATAAATGCCAGTTTTGTTTAGAGCGTTAACACAGCAAATAAGATCAAATAATGTACTCTCTGAGCAACAGGGGACCAAGGTATCCTCTCTCAAACATGTGACAATCTCCTTACACTGCTGGAGGGAGATTCTCCATTACACATTCAGAAGGTTCAGTTGGTTGAATAGCTCCCATTGAAGTTTCTTGCAGGAGAGGGAGTAAGGGGGAGAATTGGGCCCAGGATGTCTAGTGGGAAAGGGTTTAGCCCAGCCTTCTAGATTATTTGTATTCCAGTAGCATGTGGAAGCCCCAATTCAAATTGGGGCTGCATTATTTTTCTTATTTATATATTACAGTGGTGGTTCGGAGCCTCAACTGAGCGCAGGGCTCCCTGGTGCACTGACCACACATGATAAGAGAGTTTCTCACACAGATACATACACACACACACAGAAACACACACACACACACACTCTATCTATCTGCAGAAATTGTTGGAAGTTTGTATCTGGCCTAGAGAGAAAACGATGCCATGGTCTAAAACCTCTGTAATTTTTTTCACTGTCTTAATGTTAGACTGAATCTAATGTGATGGAAAATATTCCTTTGATTTCTCTTTTCTCTGTTTTAGTGGTTATTAGTGACTATCTGAACATATCAAACTAGTGGGGGTTTCATCCTACCATCCTTCAAAGAGACTTTTGTCTGTCAGCCCTTTGTTATTTAAAAGATACTCTCCTGTTTGATCTGTAGGCTCCAAAGTAAAATTGGCTGTAGTCTGGTTTCAAAGGGTGTAATTGAGTGTATGAAATGCATAAAGTTTTAGAACATGTAAAGCCACTACTCCTGCCTGAACCAGGAGAGGCATCGAATCATAGGACTGGAAGGGAACTTGGGAGGTCTTCTAGTCCAGTCCCCTCCACTCAAGACAAGACTAAGTATTATTTAGACCAGTGGCTCCCAACCCTTCTGGATTACTATGCCCCTTTCAGGAGTCTGATTTGTCTTGCATACCCCCAAGTTTCACCTCACTTAAAAACTACTTGCTTACAAAATCAGACATAAAAATACAAAAGAGTCACAGCACACTATTACTGAAAAATTGCTTATTTTCTCATTTTTTAAGCATATAATTGGAATGTAAATATTGTACTTACATTTCAAGGTATAGTATACAGAGCAGACATAAACAAGTCATTGTCTATATGAAATTTAAGTTTGTACTGATTTTGCTAGTGCTTTTTATGTAGCCTGTGTAAAACTAGGTAAAGATTTAGATGAGTTGATGTACCCCTGGAAGACCTTTGTGTATCCCCAGGATTACACATACCCCTGATAGGGAACCACTGATCTAGACCATTCCTGACAAGTGTTTGTCTAACCTGCTCTTAAAAATCTCCAATAATGGAAATTGCACAACCTCCCTAGATAATTTATTCCAGTGTTTAACTACCCTGGCAGTTAAGAAATTTTTCCTAATGTCCAACCTATACCGCCCGTACTGCAATTTAAGCCCATTGCTTCTTGTTCTATCCTCCGAGGTTAAGGAGAACAATTTTTCTTCCTCCTCCTTGTAACAACCTTTTATGTACCTGAAAACTGTTATCATGCCCCCTCCCCCAGTCTTCTCTTCTCCAGACTAAACAAACCCAATTTTTTCAATTTTCTCTCATAGGTTATGTTTTCTAGACCTTTAATCATTTTTGTTGCTTTTCTCTGGAATTTCTCCAATTTGTCCACATCCTTCCTGAAATGTGCCCAGAACTGGAAACAATACTCCAGTTGAGGCCTAATCAGCATGAAGTAGAGCGGAAGAATTACATAGATTATACAGAGAGTGTGCACTGAGTACTCCAGGCGTTAGTCGCATAGAATACAGATGAAATGTGAAAGGCTGGATTGATGGGTTTGTGAGAATGAGTCGGTTATAGACACAAAACTCCCAGACAAAACTCCACACAAACTAAAAATGATCCAAACAGTAACAACTCAGATAGTATATATTTACAGGAGGGATTGGTTTTAGTGGTTATGGCATGGGATGTGGGCCCAAGCGACCTGGATTCTATTTCCAGTCCTGTCACTGATTCACTGTGTGACCTTGGCAAACTCACTTACACACTTTGTTTCTCAATTTACACATCTGTAACGTAAGTATCCAACCACTGCCTCACAGGTGTGTGGTGAATCTTAATAAAATATTTATGAAGCACCATGAGTGCCTCAACTAAAAGGATTTTTTTTCAATGAGTTCTAATTTCACAGGGCAAAATGTATAATGCTATATTTACCACTGGATGCCTGGCAAAGCATACCCTGGTTATGTGTAATTTCAGAATATTTTGTCAGCTCATTTTAGAAAACTAATAACTTGTCTTCATAAATATAATCTTTAGCTTTCTAGATTTGTGGTGAAAAATCAGCAACACACCATTTGTATCTCTCTTGAGGTTATGCTCAGCTCTGTGATTTCCTCATGTGATCTAAATAGCTAGCTAATCTTTTTTTTCCCATTCATTTAGAACCTGGTAAATTAGGATGCCAGGACATATTGTACACATTCTCCATACTGCTCTCTCTTTGAAGAGTGCACTCCAGAGCTATGGTAATCATATAGATGCCAGCCACTGAACTGTATTTTTTTCTATTCAGTTTTGTAAGAATGAATGGTAGTCAATTTTATACATTTTCTGAGGTGCCAGTTACACCTCAAGCTAAAGCTAAAGTCTAACAAACTAGGTTTGTCAGTTTGTAAATGTTATAGGCAATAATGGGATGTAATTTAATTAGGATAACAGCTTTTTGAGTTGAGGGAGTACTAGCATAATAATTTTAATGCTAGATTCCTTTCAAGTCGGCTTTTACCTTGGACAGTATTTCTCAATTGAGGACACTCGGTACTCAAAACAATCAAAAGTATATTAGTTCACCAAGAACTACATAAATATATAATCAACACTTCAGGGCAAATAGCTACGAAAAATGTTCCTAGGCATGTACTGAACACACAAATACAGTCTTGCAAGCAATTGTCATAAATGGTATTGCAGTCAAGCAGTTCTATTTGTACAAAGTGGAACAGCATCCACTGGAGAAACTGAGACAGTCCTGCCCCTGAATACTATGTAGCCTGGTGATTAGGACCCTGTCCTATAATATAGCTAACCCAAATTCAAATCCCTGCTCCACATCAGGCAGAAGGGGAATTTATCCTACTCTTCCACATCCCATATGAGTGTACTAACCACTACAATGAATTTTATAAGGGAGATGTTACTACCTCATCTATCAGCTGTTTTGTGAAGCTAGCCCTTCTTTTCCCTTTTATTTTTAAAATGTCCAGAAATAAAACAGTTCATTTCAGGTTGAACAATATATTTTGTTTAATATGAAATGAAATTTGTTTGGACTTTTTTTGATTCGATGGAATTTTTGGTTTCAGTCTGGGTCGAACCAAATATATATGACTTTAGTTTTTTTGGAATTGCCACCAAATCAAAAACTCAGCTATTTGTCCAGCTGTAGTTCATAACTAGATGAACTCACAGCTCCCCCACCCATCTCTTGATCTTCATTCACTCACAGTGTGCAGTGGGCAAATTTATATAGGAAAGGCAAGGTGTTACTCTGCTTGGCAAACTTTTGATTATTTTGGGGGGGAGAAAGGGAGAGTGGAGAGAGAAGTTTTATTCATATGTAAATTATGAGCAATTCTTGCCTAAATGATTAATAATAGTTTTATGTAGCCACCTTAGTTTCTGTTCCTGGGGAGCGGAACTTCTAAAAAGAGCGGGTGAATAGTGGACTTTTCTGTTCATTGGCAATTTGGAAAAAATCCACAGAAATAGTTTTGTTTTGGGTCGAACCAAAAATGCCATTTTTTCAAAAAAATTCAGTGAATTGAAAACTCAAAAAATGTCAAGTCAAAATGTTCTGGTAATGTTGAAAAGAAATGTTTTGTTTTGACCTAACAGTTTCATTTAGACTTTCAGGCATTTTGACAAAAAGCAAAGGAAAAGAGGACTGGAGTCACAAATGGAGGAAGAGCCTCCTGCTCCCCCCAAAACAATGCAAACTAAGTTCCCCTTCGTATTCATTATATGGTAGAAGCTGTACTTAACAGTGAGTTGTTGGTCTGCCAGCAGAGGTCTTGAGTCAGTTCAGCATCTAACCCAGGGGCGGGCAAACTTTTTGGCCTGAGGGCTGCATCGGGTTTCGTAAATTGTTTGGAGGGCCGGTTAGGGGAGGGGGTCGTGCCCCCCCGGGACCTCTGCCCCATCCAACTACCCCTTCTCCCTGTCCCCTGACTGTCCCTTGCTGCCCCATCTAACCCCCCCCTCCATCCTGACTGCCCCCCGGGACCCCTGTCCCCATTCAACCCCCTGCTCCCCCCCCCGACCACCATCCACACCCCCGCCCCCTGACCACCACCCCGAACTCCCCTGCCCTCTATCCAACCCTCCCCCCCGCTCCCTGCCTCCTTACCGCACTGCCTGGAGCGCACCGATGGCTGGCGGCGCTACAGCCACGCCGCCCGGGGCCAGGAGCTCGGGGGCTGGGCAGGACGGTCCCATGGGCCAGATGTGGCCCCGCAGGCCGTAGTTTGCCCACCCCTGATCTAACCATTCTCAGCAGGATAGACTGAGATCCCTGCAGTTCTACTGTATTGTTGGGGATGGGGGGTAGATGAGACCTTAAAAAGAGAGGTTCTATTCTGTGTAGACTTCAGTGGCAATCACAAAGTGGGAGGGTAAAAAATCAGAAATTCTCATACTTCCATTTTTTGTCAAAATTTTGTTTTTCCTTGGAAATTTCCAACCAGCTGTAGTGGAGCTGAAAGATCATGTGTCATCTTTTTGTAAAGATAAGGGTGTCCTTTGCCCAAAAAACACAAACAAACAACCTCTCAACACAGTGTTACCGTATTACTTCATGCTCAGAGTTGACAGCATCTCATTGATGTTGTATTTGTGACACTTATAGAGCATTTTGATATGAGAGGCACTGTACAAATCTAAAATATTATTAAATATGATCACAAACATTTCAAGTCACATCAAATCACAATACTTGAGTTAAAAGTTCTGGCAAGAATGAGTTTGTTAAAAGGGGTTTTAAATTATAAGAATATTTAGTATGTATTTTAAAGAGTGATGATTTTGGTGGTTTCAGAGACACCGCTAAACTTTTCCCTTTACAAACCTGCTTTAAAGCGGACCGATAGATTTTGCTCCATAGTCAAGTGATTTAACATTGAAAATGAATGACTTGACACATGCAGCGATAGCTACGGTGACCTAGAAAATAAATATACATTTTTGTGAATTATTTTGTGTTCTTGCAAACAGAATCTAAAAGCATATGTTGCATTTCTGTGACTTCTCAGCATGTATCTTTCCACTGAAGGAGAAGATATGCTTATTTTAGCTGTCACTACAGTACTTCTCAGAACACTAATCCACACAACAATGCTCATCATACATTACAATATTTGAATGTCCCCTTTCACATTGTGTCATTTCCTCAGAGCGGCTACAATGTCAATGCAAGTACCTTATATTTAGGAATGTCTGAATCATAATGATTTGGTGACTCGAATCTGACGGACCCATAAGCTTGGTATAATATCAGTGAAAGCATCTTACATGTTTTTTGTATTAACATTGTGTTTATGATCCCAAAGAAGACACTGACAAATCATTAGAAATGTCTTGTATGGTATAGAATATTAACTCATGTAGGGATACAGAGAAAGAATGGTATTGACTGGTTAACTTCATGTAAGTTTCCAAAGACTCGTTGATCTGATTGATTTAATATCAAGTGAAGGGGGTTATTTTACTTCTTATAGGATCTCTTTGTGATTTCATTACTTATTATCTTTCTGATATTTATCATACAGAAAAAGAAAATGAAAAATACAGTCTTGATATGGAGTATTCTCTCCCTACAGCTGAGGGTTAAAAAAATGGGTGCCTAAAGTTAGGCTCCTAACTCAAGATTTAGGCACCTAAATAAGTCACCTCATTTCTAAAAGTGCAGAGTTCATAGGGGGTCTGTGAAAAGAAGGGAATTGGGGGGTTCTGCGCAAAAAGAGACAGGATTGGGGGTGTTTCATGGGCTATAAGAAATGCACTTTTGACTCAGATTGTTCTTTGAAGGCACAGGATGCTTTATTACCTCAGAAAGCACAAACACACCTGTAATGCAGAACAGATACAGACTTGGGGTCTGGATTAAACAAGGCTCAGCAACCCCAGACAGCAAGGATAGGGAGTGTCTAGAAATTACAAGCTCTGGGGAACACAACGGGGAGTGTCCAAAAAGCTCAATCATTGTGAAAACTTCAGTTATCAATGCAAGATTTCACTTTTGTGTAGGCCTTACATGTGGACACTCTCTGCATAGCAAGCAATAGCCCAGGGGGACTGAGTCAGGGCAGAAGTGGGCTGGGGAGGGCCCACTGGACCAGTACTGCTAAGGGGCCAGATGCAGTGGGGTGGGAGGGTTAATGTGGGTAGAGCTAGGTCAGAGTCACAAGGCCAGCAGTGAATCCATCTTTACTAAAAGTAGAATCTACAGGCTCCATGCAGATTCCAGGGGATCTGAAGATTCAGAGGAAAACATTCTGACCCTTTTGAAGGCAATGGAAGAGTGGAACACCCTGCTCTCGCTCTCTCTCTTTCATGTGTGTGTGCGCGTGTGAGAGAGAGAGACAGAGAGAGAATGGGTTATGAGGGACACAGACCCGTGGGTTTCTCTATAGAAGGGGATAATTTAGTGTCAGATTTCATTCATGAACAAACTCTGCTGACTTAAGAAATGTCTCTCTTTCCCTGGGAAAACAAAAGCTACTTTGGCAGTTTAGTGCAGCATCTCCTCCAGCCTTGTAAGTTCTACCAAAGAATTTTAATGTTGTTCAATTTTTTTGGAAATATAAATGACTTCACAGGGGCATGTGTCATGAATAATCATTAAATTAACCTATATCTGCAATCACTTTTTTAAAGAAAGGCTGCATAATATAAATGTCTGGCCATGTTCCTGAGAGGATATTTTCGTAGGCCAACTGTAGTAGAGGACATTAAATGTCAGGTTAGGTGAATTTAAAGAAACCTTATAAAACAGCAAACAGAACCATATCTGGCTAGATAGACTTGGGAACAAGGATATAATTTTTGCATAGCCTATAGCAGAAGTGAAGTGTGAAGTTAAATCTCAAGGTGATAAGATGGTAGAAAAATATTAGAAGTCTGAATTATCATGGAGACATACAGAAGGCATAAGATAAGTAGCAAATAATGAGATGGTTGGTATGTATACTCTTACCCTTTTGACATGAGCAGTTAGCCAAAAATTCTCAGGTTTTTTGTGTTGTTCCAGGTAGGGTGAGAAATTGATGGAGTCAGGTGTTTCTTTGATACATTCCTGTTTGTTTACAAAAAATATGCAAAGTTCTGTTTCCCTGACCATAGCAGGAATCAAACAAGCTGGACTCTTTCTCTCTCTCACACACACACACCCTATCTCTACTCAAAATGATACACACCTTGCTCCACATAGTTAAAATTCCTGAGCTGCCTCACATATGCCTTTATTTTGGTCCGTGACATGTGCCTGTGTTTTGGATTGAGGCCCCTATAGGTAATACTGTATACAATTAATAAACTGTACATTATGGGTTGAGTTAAATCATTTTGAAGTTAGAGAGTAACTAATGGGGAATCTGGACACTGCTGTGCTAGATGCAGTTCCTACATATATGTGAAGAATATGTGAAGAATTTATAACCTAAATAGACAGACGAAAGTTCTCAAGAGCATCAACTGATGCATGCCATTTGGAGAAACACCAGAACTCAGAGCTTCTGAAATGCTTCATTAAATTACCTGCTTTGCTGTGCTGAAGACTTTTGCAAACGTAGAGAATAACCACTGACCAGAGAGATTGGAAACAGGAACATGCATTTGAGATGCAGGAAAGAAGTGCCTGGAAAAGATTTATCACTTTCAGACCTCCTTCCATCCTAGAGCAGCCAATGTTCTCTCAAAGGTACTAAGAAGAAGACGCACAATCCGGCTGACCATCTTTTTGGCAATTCAATAAGGAGAAACTCATTAGTCCTGCAATACTAGCCACCTTTCACTCCAGCGTATGTCAGATGTATCTGAACAGAGCTAGTCAGAATTCAGGCTTTTTTCTACTCAACATTTAGATGGGGGGAAAAAAATTCTAAATTTTCCTCTTGAAAGTTAGACTTTTTAGGGGTGAAAAACTGAAAACAGGAATATTTCAACCAAACCTTGAAATATTTCCATTTGGAAATGTTGCTGTGGAACCTTGTGGAAGTTGAAGTTCAGGAGCATCATGTTCCCATTCTCCCCTATAGGCTGAGCTCCTTTGTCAGACTACATCTCCAATGAAGCGTTGTCGTTCCCCATCGTGGTGAGGGGAGGCAGTCTTGGGGCCCAATTCAGCAAAACACTACAGATTATTTACCACATTGAGTTACTGCCATTGATTTCATGGCCAACCCTGCATACAAACACTCACATCCAGATCCTCAAAGGTATTTCAGCACCTAACTCCTGTTGATTTCAGTGGAAGTTTGATGGCTTAGTAACTTTTAGGATCTGTGCCACAGTGCTCTCACAAATGAATGGGCTTACCATGTAGTCCACCCCCTCACACACACTTTGTGTAGTAAACACTACATTTGGCAATATATGCTATGCTTGCTGAGTCTAGGCATTAAGTTGTATTAAAATGGAGTTTATCAAAAGTGGATTCGAACTTGAATTTTTTAAAAAGTAAAATACAAATTTAAAACAATATATAGTAATCTTTAAAATACACTGCATTGGGTACCTATGTAGTAAGAATAATTCCAATCTAGAAAAGATAGCAGGCTTACATTATAATTAATATTTAACTTTGGATTGGTAAATACATTACAAGATCTCCACGCTGGAAAGAATATTAGTGGAAGGTGATTTTTCCAAGTGCTACTAATACAGAACCAGAAAAGAGGGCTAAATTCTAGTCTCAGTAAAATCCATCCAAATCCATCGATATCAGTGGGGTTGGATGTGTCACTGAGAGCTGTATTTGATCTGTTTTCCTCATTATCAATACATTGCTGGAGAGACAGTCAGATGACTGAGAATCACTTGTATATTTGTGGATGTGCCCTAAATAAACATATTACTGGAGCAAAATGGAGTGAATAATAGCCTTTTAACTATGGGGGTTCCCGCAAGGTACTTGCCCTATTCTTCTAAAGAAAAGAAAAGAGGAAGACAGACAAATGTTTAGAATAATGATTATATGATTGTCTGCTAATTAATGTTTCATTACATTATGGTCTCAAAAGCAAGCTTCATCAGTTAATATGTGTACTGTGAAAGTGAGAGAAATAAGAGAAATGGTGATGGGAGTTTCTGAGGAAAGTTGGACTAAAATGAACCTGTAAGCAAACAGCACGATAATGAAATCTGCTAGTAGTTTATCCTCTTGAAAGCGGTGTGAAATATTCAGTGGAGAACTAAAGATTCTCAAATTGTGCCCACATTTGAGTGAGTGCAGCGCCTGCTAACAGCATAGTGTTTCAGAAAAGTTTGGTGGGATTTCGACCTCTCTCATGGATGTCTGAAATTATTAAAAAAAACTAGGAGGACTTGTGACACCTTAGAGACTAACAAATTTATTTGGGCATAAGCTTTCATGGGTTGAAACCCACGCCCAAATAAATTTGTTAGTCTCTAAGGTGCCACAAGTACTCCTCGTTGTTTTTGCTGATACAGACTAACATGGCTACCACTCTGAAACCTGAGATTATTAAGGTATTTCTACATGGTGCATTTAGAATGTCAAGTGGGCACTGGTCATGTGATATTTCTCCTGGTTTCCTGATTGGCTGATCCTATGCTTTGGCGCTAAGGAGAGCCACTAGGGTCCATATTGATTAATTATCTCAATGGAAGTGTCTGACTACTGTGTGATTTCACTAAATCCATCAGAAAGAAAATATGTTAAATTTCCTGGTATCTGTGCCTTGGGAGTTCCCTTCCAACCATTCTCAAGGTACTCTTATGTGAAATATCTTTGCCCTCAGACATGACAACAACACCCCTGCTAGAGAACTGTGCTGCTTTCTGCTACAATTTGAGTGGGAAGTTCCATGTTATAGCCCCCAACTCTGGTCAAGGAAGGTTTTCAAGGATGTAGTAAGCAACCTCCCATGCACACCACTCCTATATAGCCAAATTGCTTTATTTAGTATACCCTGCACAGGTCTTGGAGTGTTGGAAAATTAGTACTAATAAATGTTTAAACCTCTAAAAATGATCTAAAATAATAGTTCTTTAAAACAGGTTGTTATCTGAAGTCCAGTATCTAGAGGCCTACAAGGGCTAGAAATTGATCTTCTGGAATCTGAATCACTGGAAAGCCTAGAATCACAGCTCTCCTATGATATCAAATAGATATTGTAAAGACCGATGATCCTTGCTGGGGATTCAATATTCAAAAGAATTGAAAGAAAATTCTGCAAGGGACAGGCAGACAACAGGATGGTGAGCTGCCTTCCCAGATCCAAGACATGAGACATCAACTTTAAGACTTGATAGGCTTTTGAAGTTGATAGAAAAGGATCTGTTGGTGATGGTTCATATTGGCGCTAATGACACTGTGTAGCATGATACCTTGCAGATAGTAGATGACTTCAAGGAACTAGGAATTGTGCTGAAGAAGAATGTCCAAGCAATCTTCTATGATAGCCTTCCTGTCCCCTGAGCAATGGAAGACAGATGGCAGAAGATTCTGGAAATGAACCGTTGGCTACATCAGTGATGTAGAGTGAAGTGTTTTGGTTTTGTGGAACATTGATTCACCTCTAATGGGAAGAGGGCTGTATAGATTGGATGACTTCCACCTCAGTAGAAGGGGAACCAATCTTCCTGGGGACAGGCTGGTTAGAGTAGTCAGGTGGGTGTTAAACTAATAACAAAAGTGGAGGGTAAAAAGAGGGACAATATGAGCATTTAGCACAAAATTAAGCTATTGAGAACAAAATTAATCAAGGACCCAAAACACAAGAGGAGAAGAAATTCTTTAATTTCCCATTCACCAATGCTAGGAGCCTGGGTAACAAACAAGAGGAATTGGAATTGCTCATGTATAAGCATAAATTTCATCTAGTTGGTCTATCTGAGACCTGGTGGGATGATTGCCAGGACTGGGATGTTAAAATCAATGGTCATAACCTATATAGGACAGATCAAGTGGACAAAAGGGGCGGGGGAGTGGTACTCTATGTCAAAAATGGCATTACCCGTTTCTAAGTCATTGATAACTCAGGAGAAAATCATCATGAATGCTTATGTATCAATGACCTCCCAGATAGAACACAAGATGTGGTATTAGTTGGTGTCTGCTACAGACCACCAAATCACATTAGGGAATAGGATATCCACCTCCTTATGCATAATGTGTAGGAAAAAAGCTTAGTGTTCCACGGAGATTTCAATTTGAGTGACATATGCTAGAGATCTCATGGCACCAGTCCTAAATCATCCTTGGAATTTCTAAATATTATATATGACAATATCCTAACTAAGGAAGTGTTGCAACCAGTGTTCCCTCTATTTTTTCCCACCGATGTGCGTAATGAATTTTGTTTTGTGCACCAATATGGAGGTGATGTGTCACACATCACCTCCATATTGGTGCACATAACAAAATTCATGTGGCAGGGTGGGGCCAACGGGTTCGGAGTGGGGGGGGGCTCAGGGCTGGGGCTGAGGGTTGGAGTGCAGGAGGTGGGGCTCCGGCTGGGGGTGCAGTCTCTGGAGTAGGGCCAGAGATGAGGGGTTTGAGATGCAGACTTCCCCGGGGCTATGGCGGGGAGAGAGGACTCCCCCCGAAGCTCTCTCTGCCCGCAGCAGCACCTAGGCTGGGGAGAAGGGGCACCTATCCCTGCCGCAGCAGCTCTGGCGGGGCTGGGCTGGGCCAGACCAGGAGAGGGGCGCATTTCCCTGGCCAGAGAAGCTCTGGCAGGGCCGGGCTGGATTGGGGGTGGGGCTCCCCTCCCCGGCAGCTCCGGAGGGGCTGGGCCAGGCTGGGGACCTGGGTGGCCCTAAATAGCCTGCTATTAGCTCATACATTATACATTAACTCATTTGATGTGATCTCCACTTTGATGTTCATTAGGGTTAGAAAACATATGCCATTCCAAACCCCTGCCATGGAGAAGCAGCTTGTTCTTGAAGTGCCTGACATTCTTTACTCTGCATTGACCAATCAATCCTGAAGTTAATGTATTATTTATGCTGTAAAGTAACTTCCTTATATGTGCATTGAGTAATGAAAAGATGAAATTACTGTTTGTGAGTGGTGAATACTTCACAGCAGCTGATGTTAGTTGTAATAAGGAGAGACTGGGTACAGTGAGAGCTGTGGTATAAAGAATATTGTCAAAGGGTATAACTGTCAAATCCAATAATTTGTGGATATAAAAATTAAAGCATGCAGGTATGTATAATAGGATTTCATGCAACTAGAAGCTCAGATGTAATTAATCTACTTGATTGATGCCTAGTCACCCTTTTCAACATGTTGAGCCACATTTATCCCTGGTATAAGTTCAGTGAAGTTAATGGCCCATTTTGTCTAAATTAATTAACTAATTAAATAAAACCTCAACTTCATAAGAAAACATACTAGGCCAGAGCCTCAGCTGGTGTATGTCATCATAGCACCACTGAGGTCAATGAAACAACGTCAGTTGACACCTCCTGAAGACTGGCCAACTATGTTTTAAAGCCTTATAGTTTGAAAGCATCAGTGTTAATCCTTTGATGCCACATTATCTGTGTTGTAGTTTCTAGATAGCCCTGTGCTATTGCAATCTAGTTAACCAGTGAGAAATGGCCACATATTTATTACATTTCTGATCTCTCAGAATTGGTGAGTGAGGATGGATTTAAGCAGCAAGATATTTATAGCTGGTATGGCGTACCGCAAAGAGCAGGAGCGCTGCAGGTGTACCACCCCAGACATTTGGCATGCGGCCCACCAGGCCAGGACATTCCTCAGCTTGCGCGGCTTCCAGCAGCCCCCATTGGCCGGGGACAGCGAACCGCGGCCAATAGGAGCTGCGATTGGCTGAACCTGCAGACGTGGCAAGTAAACAAACTGGCCTGGCCCGCCATGGGGCTTACCCTGGTGGGCTGAGTGCCAAAGGTTGCCGATCCCTGATGTAGGGTATCCTCTGTCTGTAGTTACAGCAGCCAGCCCCGCTGGAGGACAGGAATGGGGGATTGGGGGAGCAGTGCAGCCACGCCAGAGGAGCTGCGGGAGTGGGGCCTCTAGGTGGCCCCATGTTCTGCTCCTTTCCCTGCTGAAGTTCCTGGGAGAGCCCTGCGGTTCAGTACTGTTGACATACTGCATGAAAGAACATAACATTTTATATATTCGTATTTAAGTGAAAACCTCAACTAAGCAGTAGCTGTGGAGTCATAAACTGCAGCTCAATAATAGGCCCCAATTCTGCAACTCTTACTCATACAGAGTAATACTTATTCAGGTGAGTAGTCCCTTGGAGCTTACGGGTCAATCACAAACAAGGAAAAAAATCTCAAGCAAGAAGGAAAATTACCCTGGGCAAATTAATGAACTCATTAGAAAGTGTGGCATTTAGCTGAGAGGACAATGACAGAGTTGAGTGTAGTCAGCCAGGACTGTGCTGAAACAGGAGGTTGGTGTGTCATTGTGATGGATGTACTAGTGTCTGTGCTTTTCAGTGGAGTTTGGATCAGGCTCTTTGTGAATATCAATTTCCAACTGTGCAATACCTCAGCCTATGCAGACCTATTGATAAGCACATCTCACAATTTTGGAGGTTTAATTTGATTTGGATGAATGTCAGATGTGCGCGTGCTTATCCACACCTTTTTGGTCCCTAGAAACCAAACTGGAAATCTCATGAGGCACAACAGTTTTTTTGAAAAATGTCATAATTCCTGACTCTTGCTAATTCCACCAGATCAACTTCTTCCAGAGTAGATGGGTACTTTCACTCCTATGCAAAACCACAAAGTGCAGAGATGGGTTAAAATGAAACCACAACCATCACCCAAAAATCCAAGCTTTTACAAACTTCAGAAAAGTGTGGAGTTTAATTTTGGGTCAAACTTTAGGTTGTTTCTGTTATTATCCAGATTGGCTGGCCTCTCCCTTTATAGGGCATAGCCAAAGGTAACAAAACAAAATAAAGTCTCTGTGGAACTATATTGTGAGTAGGAGGGACAGGATATGGATTTAACTTAATGCTTTTGTTGTATTTGCACTCAGTTTGATGCCTGGCACTGACTTTTTTGGAAAGTAGTGAAGAAAGTTTGCATGATTGCAGGAAGTTCCTCCAATATTTGAAGATACTCCATTCTCTGCAGGTATTTGCAATATCCATGTTTAAAGTGGTGGATGCATGATTACCAGGTTAACACCATTTATGTTAGTTTGTCTCCCATAGCATATGTAACAAAGTACCTATGTGCTTAACATCTGTATCAAGTAATATAGTCCAACAGGTAGAGTACTGTACTAAGAGACCTGGTTTCTATTCTCAGCGCTGCCACTGACCTGCTGTGTAACCTTAAGCAAGTCACTTCCCCTCTTTATGCTCTGTATTTTTCTGTCCTGCTCTTTGTCTGTTTAGATTATCAGATCTTTGGGACAGGGACTATATCTTACCATGTGTTTGTACAGTGCCTAGCATAATGTGGCCAAACTCTTGGTAGGGCATCCTATACATTATTATATAAATAAGAACGCTAATTAAAAATCCACTACTTGTTTGCAAATTGTAAAGGATAAGGGAATTATTAAAAACTGGAACTAAACTAGAAACACGGCAATGTAGAAGTAAACATTTCTACTTGTGAGAAATTAACATAGGTTGAAAACATTTTTCCACCTAGATTTTATAGGTTATAATCTATTTTGCCAGATGAGAATAAAGTTATGGTTGTAAAAAAGTAGAATTTTTAAATATAGCATTTAATATCTCAAAAAAGACTCTCGATTAGAGTCATATACATTTAAATGGAATTGGCTTATTTCTTCTTGTCATGGTCTGGTGAGCTTCATAGCCTGACATTTCTCCTAAAATATTTAAATTACTGCCAGCAATAGCACAGCACTGCTGTGAATAAAAATTACCATCAGTCTCCGGCTAGTTTTTTTGTCAATAAGCCCTGAAAGAAAAAGCTTAAGAAAAGGCAGTGGGAGAAAATGATTATAAATGAAGAAAAATAAAAAGAAGGTGGTGAGGGTTGTTCCCAAAAAATTATGTCAGTCGTTATGAATGGAAAAGGAGTAACAGAAACAGAACATATGCAGCTTTGCTGAGAGATTTCTCTGGTTAACTGCTCATTATTCTGTAATCATTTACCCTGATTGATGTGGCTGTAAGTAGTATGGAAGTTACAAAGCCATACAGAATAAATATGTTGTGCAAGCAAATTACCTATCCTTCTGAAGTAGCCATCCACAGTTACGAAGTATAAAAACCAATATTTATTGGCAAATTCTATTTTAACAATGGTTCTTTTCCTGACTGATCACTGAAACGCTAGCTACCCAGGGCACATTTACTCATATGGGCCCTGACCCAATGCCCACTGAAGTCAAAGGAAAGACTTGCATTGCCTTCAATGCACTTTGGGTTAGACATGGGAATCTTTAATTTCATATGCTCTTTATTGAGATTAAAAAAAACAACTGTAACCCTTCTGCCAGGCCAAGTTGATAGCAGCAAGGGCCGGGTTCAGTACATAGGGGTCCCCTCCCAACAGCATAACACAAAACCAGCTCGAGTCTCCACCCAGTGACCTGTGAAAATCTTACACACACCCCTGGGCGCCTCGAAGAGGCAATACTTCCCCTCTCGCAAGCACAGAGTCTCGGTGTAGCAGAAAATGTTTAATAACATGAGGTAAACGACATAGCATTAAATTAGGAAAACACCCCAACTAGAGTTCATAGACTAAACCATGAGCGAAGACCCACCCCAGCAAATTGGGCCGTGTCCTTTCCCATTGGTTCTTGAAACCAGCAACCCAAAAATCACCCAAAGTCCCAAAAGTCCAACACCCCCAAAGTCTCTTGGGTCCAGCAACCCAAGAATCACCAAAGTCCCAAAAGTCCAACAACCCCCAAAGTCTCTGTCCCTGGTCAGTGCAGCCCCAGAGTTCAAAGGGGGGCAAACAGGGTGTTAAGGGGCATCTTACGTGATCCGAGGCCGAACGGCCGCCTCTCCATGGGGTTCCGCCACAGCCTTCACCACAAGTTGCTCCACTCCACCAGCCGTCCCGTGAGCCGCTCCTGCCATCACACGAACTGCTCTGCTCTACCAGCTGCTCCGCTCACTGACCCGTGAGTCGCTCCAGCCGTCCCCACAAACGGCTCCGCTCGCTGCTCCTCCAGCCGTCCCCGCAAACTGCTCCGCCAGCCGCTTAGCAATATAGCTTCAGGCTCCCCCACTAGTTAACATAGCACTCAGTGATCTCAGCTCTTAGTAACTTTAGTTCTTTTGTGATTTCAGCTAGTAGTAGGGGAGCCCCAGTGCTGGTGCACTATTGTCCCAAAGTGAATTCAGCTCAGCAGCCTGTAACTAGACTCCTAATGGAATCAAAGTTAGCTCTGACATTCAACAGTGGAGAGAGAAAGAGGTGCAATTGGTGTTTCGGGCTCACAAAAGGGGCCCACACCACCAGGTACAAATACCTGCCCCCAACCTCTCTCCATTCACTAGGTTTTGTAACCCATGCCCCTTGTCAAGCGAGTGCTACTTAGTTAATGGTGTGTCCTTCTGTCATACAACAGTTCCACTGGCCTTGATTCCCATAATCAGGATAACAAAACTTTATTCTTCCTGCCCCAATAACAGAGAAACTGGGGATCCCACACCAGCCAAAGTAACCACTTTCAGTTGCTGTTGTCTCATGCCAGGCGGGTGGGTGTGCCTATGCAAACAAGATCAGCCCCTGGAGTTCTTTTTTACACTTGCCATAATTCACCACCAGATGTCAGGGTAGAGCTCATCCTGACTCTGCTTACACAACCACTAAGCACTTGATTCTGTAAGGTGGTCAGGACTCTGGCCCTGATCCAGCAAAGACTTAAACGTGTGCCGAACTTTAAGTCAGTCAGCTGTTTCTTTGTTTCAGTAAGACAATTCACATGCTTAAGTGTTTTTCTGGGTCAAGGCTAGTGGTCAGTACCTTATTGGATTGAGCCGTAAACTATAAATATTGCCCCCAACGTCCAGCCTAAGTAACTCCATTGGGTGCAGGTGAGTGACCACTGCTCCATGGCCTCTAATCCATCCTAAGGCCAGCAATAACCAATGGTTCTTTCCCTAAAGAACCCTTGTGTTTGACTACCCCAGGAGCCTCCATGAAGTGATGCCCTTTTGCTCAGTCAGGTTCTACACTCTGAGATAAGAAGGAGATTTGTAGCTAAGATTTAAATTCAGTCCTGTATACGTATAGATTCTCTTTTTTTAAAAGAAGAATAGGTTTGATTAGGATATTTGAATGTGGAAAAAAGTGATTACCAAATACAGCAGCCAATGGAAATTGAAAATTGTTTTTACACACTAGGAGAGGTCCAGCAGTAAATGTGAATCTTAAGGCTTTCAAGCACCAACTGCAAATCTGTAAAGAAAATTAAAATGTTTAGTTTCTGGGACAGGTCCAAAATTAGATAGTTTGGCTCATGCACAAGCTATGAAGCAGAGAGAATATGTATTCAAGCTGACCATAATATCTGTTAAAGAGAAAGAAAGGTATTTTTAAAACCTTTTACATTTTGTTGGGCCAGATTCGGCTCTCATTTATGCTGCTGTAAATCCAGAGGAACTCAAATGCGAGCAGCATCTGATTCACTATGGAAAAGCTTTGCACTATTGATCTTCTATATTTTTGGGGAGGGAAGGGGAGAGGAATTCACAAAAGCTTTTGCATGGGATTTCAAAGGCGTTGTCTACATGTTACTAATTCAGCAAAAAGCCCCCAAAGCAAGACCCATTTAAAGCCAGAATAAAATGTTTCCATACTGTTGTTTAGTCTATTTTTAAATAGCCCACAGATAGAAGGGATTTCCTTTCTTCAGACAAGAAATATCTAATGCAGGGATTGGCAGCCTTTGGCATGTGGCTAGCCAGGGTAAGCCCCCTAGCGGGCCAGGCCTGTTTGTTTACCTGCCACGTCCTCAGGTTCGGCCGATCGCGGCTCCCACTGGCCGCGGTTTCCCGTCCCAGGCCAATGGGGGCAGTGGGAAGCTGCGTGGGACGAGGGACGTGCTGGCCACCACTTCCTGCAGCCCCCATTGGCCTGGAGCGGCGAACCGCTGCCAGTGGGAGCCGCAATCGGCCGAACCTGCGGACACGGTAGGTAACAAACCAGCCCAGCCTGCCAGGGGGCTTACCCTGGCGAGCCGCGTGCCAAAGGTTACCGATCCCTGATCTAATTCAAGAGAAGAGAGAGCAGACAGGCATGGGAAGGACTACTAAAGGCAATTTCTGTGTTTTCAGACAAGAGAATCAGTCTAGTGGTTTTCTCTGTTCCAGGGCTAAAGCATGAAGAATTCTACAAAAGCAAGTGTAACAGCATCCCTGCAGGGCCCTCCTGGCTCCTTCCCCCTGCCCCTGCTGGGCTGAGAAAGTCACACAGAGACCTTTAGGTGCAGTGCCCACCTGGTGGTTTTATTTACAGGCTGTGCTCCCACCACCTTTCCACCATACAAGTAGTCCCCTTCTTGCAGGAGAGGGGGCAAGCTATCTCTCTCTCTGCTTCCCCTCACTGCCTTTCCTCTACTGCAGCTTTCCTCTTTCCAGTTCCCCCCTGGCTTCCTTCCCCAGGGCTCTTATCCCACCCCAGCCTGATGAGGCAGCAGCTGTTCAAGCTTCCCCAATCAGGGCCAGGTGGTCTACCCAGCTCCAGTTCACCTCCCTTAATTGGAACTGGAGTGAGAGAGGGTTGGCTAAGCAGTTTTCTGCTTAGCACCCTATCACACAAGTCATGGGGTAAAAACCTATGTGCAAAAGAGTCTTTGTTTTAAATGATAAATGCAAAGTAATACACATTGGAAAACATAATCCCAATTATACATACAAAATGATGGGATCTAAATTAGCTGTGACTACTCAAGAAAGAGATCTTGGAATCATTGTGAACGGGTCTCTGAAAACATTTGCTCAATCGGCAGTGGCAGTCAAAAATCTAACAGAATGTTAGGAATCATTAGGAAAAGAATAGATAATAAAACAGAAAATATCATAATTCCACTATATAAATCTATGGTATGCTCACACCTTGAATACTGGATGCAGTTCTGGTTACCCCATCACAAAAAAGATATATTAAAATTGGAAAAGGTACAGAGAAGGGCAAGAAAAATTATTAAGGGTATAGAACAGCTTCCATATGAGGAGAGATTTAAAAGACTGGAATTCTTTGGCTTGAAAATAGAAGACTAAGGGGGATATGATAGAGGTCTATAAAATCATGAATGGTGTGGAGAAAGTGTAAAAGGAAGTGTTATTTACTCTTTTTCATAACACAAGAACTGGGATCACCCAATGAAATTAATAGGCAGCAGGTTTAAAACATAACAAAAGGAAGTACTTTTTTTCACACAACACATAATCAACCTGTGGAACTCATTGCCAGGGGATGTTATGATGGCCAAAACTATATATATAATAGGGTTAAAAAAGAATTAGATAAGTTCTTGGAGGATAGGTCCATCAATGGCTATTAGCCAGGATAATCAGGGCTGCAGCACCATGCTCTGGGTGTCCCTAGCCCCTGACTTCCAGAGCCTGGGACTGGATGACAGGGGATGGATTACTTGATAATTGCATGTTCTGTTCATTCCCACTGAAGCACCAGACATTGGCCAGTGTCGGAAGACAGGATATTGGCCTAGGTGGACCATTGGTCTCACCCAGTGGGGCCGTTCTTAATGTTCTAATGATGCTGGAACTAGGTCTCGGAGTGTAAATACAAAAATCACATGGCACTAGGACATCGACAATCTAGATGGAAAAAATGAATGGATAGCACAGAGCTCCTTAAAATGAGATATTTTCCTTCTGAGCTGTTTTTCTGTATACAATTTTTTTAGAGCTAATGAGCTCACACCACAGAGGGAATGGTTGCTCAGGAATTGCAATACTACTACTAATAAAGTGTGTTAATAAAGGGTTTCTAAGGACCTATGTCATCTTGAACCAATGACAGAAGGTGTTAGCTGGGGACTTGATAGAAGATTTTTTTCGTGTTATTCATTCCCATTTTGCTAAGAAGGGGTATCATTACTATTTGGAAATTTTCTTTAAGTGGGAAGATAAGATCATTCATTTTCAAAGGTAGAATGACTTTTAGATTTGGGATGCAATAGTCGATAGAAACCATTACAATTTGGGTCTCTTAAAAAAATCAATTCAAAAGCAGGAACACAAATTAAGTACCCATCTTCCCATCTGAAAAGGCTATAAGGTTCAAAGACTTACAAATGCATTGCAATAGTCCATGTGGATTTTGTAATGCTTATGCATGTGTTGCTAGCAAATGGAAAATTTAGGAAAGGAGCTGGATGCTTAAGTGATAAAACTGTCTGAGAACTCCACAGGAAGTTGTTTGCATTGAATAGTTACTATTCATGGGAATTCTGAGAAAAAATATCTCTTCTAAACTTTATCAGTACGCTGAAAAATGAAATGAAAATTTTATCTGATTAATTTTGACTCGTTTTCTGCTTGCAGCATTTCCATGAGCAGGTCACAAATGAATTTGTGAATCAAATTCATACAACAAATACTTGTTCAATTTATTTAAAGTATGTGGATTAAATGGAAACATTCTAACTATAAGGCCAGATCCTCACCTGGTATACATCAGTGTAGTTTCATTGACTTTAGCGAAGCTATGCTGATTTATACCAGCTGAGCATCTGATCTAAGGAGAGTTGCCTGGTTGTTGTTGGTCATAAATAGTACTGTTTGTTTGTTTTCCTTAATTGAGTGTGATAGCACTTCTCGTGCAACTTATTGCATGTGAAAATGTCACATTCAGTCTGTGGGAATAGTCACAGATACAACACTAAAGTTCCCTTCCCTCAAAACTTGATCAGTTGCATGTTCACAGCAGCAAATCCCAAAGGAGTGGAGACATGGCCAAAGCAAATGCACACTTGATTGTATATTTGAACAAGTATAGCTTTCAGAAATTTCTTTTGAAGTTTGAATATTGTGGTGGCAGGAACCCAAATTGACCAAGTCTTGTCTTAATCAAAAAAGGAAATTTGAGATGGGACTATCTGAGGGGATATTTGAGTTGAGTGGTTTTGATTCACTAAGGAGTGCAGTAGTACACTCAGCTTTGCTAAAATATTCTCTCTCTTGGATTAAAGAAGAAGGGTAGGAGGATGTGAGGTTAAGTAATCTGGGAGAAAGGATTGAAGACATAGGGAAAAATATACTGTTCATTGACTTCGGTAGGTACTGGATCAAACTATGAGGGTACTGTGGAGTGTTATAATTGCATGTTTTACTTAACTAAATAAGGTAAATAAGAAAGTGAAGTGTGCTAGGTGATGTCCAAAGTCGCTGCTCTGTAGAGTTTACAATCCAAATAGAACCCCACCTGGTATTCTGGAGGCACTGGTCATGCTCTGAGTGCAGTTTTACATTCTAAGCATGGATTTATAGAGCGTTTAATGCTTTTTGTCTGACATATTTATAAGAATGGTACACAAGGTTGAAATTCTGCATTCCTCTTATGTTACCTGTGGCGGGTTAGATCACAGAACCCTACTTGGGAGCTGCCACCTGCTGTGCCAAGATTACTTCTACCCCTGCTTTCCCTGCCAGCTCGGGACCCCAGCACCCTATCTTGCTGAGCCAGACATTCCCGTCTGCTCCAACAAAGACCCAGGGTCTGAATTACTTGCCCCAAAGCTGCAGGTTTACCTGAAAACAGCTCACAGAAGTGTTCCTGTCTTTAACACTCAGATGCCCAACTCCCAATGGGGTCTAAACCCAAATAAATCCGTTTTACCCTGTATAAAGCTTATGCAGGGTAAACTCATAAATTGTTTTCCCTCTATAACACTGATAGAGAGATATGCATGGCTGTTTGCTCCCCCAGGTATTAATACATACTCTGGGTCAATTAATAAGTAAGAAGTGATTTTATTAAATACACAAAGTAGGATTTAAGTGGTTCCAAGTAGTAACAGACAGAACAAAGTAAGTCACCAAGCAAAATAAAATAAAATGCGCAAATCTATGTCTAATCAAACTGAATACAGATAATCTCACCCTCAGAGATGCTTCAGTAAGTTTTTTCCTCAGACTGGACACCTTCCAGGCCTGGGCACAATTCTTTCCCCTGCTACAGCTCTTGTTCCAGCTCAGGTGGTAGCTAGGAGATTCTTCATGATGCCTCCTCTCCACCCTTTATTCTGTTCCACCCCTTTATATATCTTTTGTATAACGTGGGAATCCTTTGTCCCTCTCTGGGTTTCCACCCCCTCCTCCTCAATGGAAAGACACCAGGTTAAAGATGGATTCCAGTTCAGGTGACATGATCACATGTCACTGCAAGACTTCATTGCCCACTTGACAGCACACAGATATACAGGAAGACTTACAGGTAAAACACACCCATCTGCAGACAGTTGTTCTGGTTAATGGGAGTCATCAAGATTCCACACCACCATTAATGGCCCACACTTTGATTAATTACAATAGGCTCTCAGAGTTATATTTCATATTTCTAGTTTCAGATACAAGAGTGATACATTTATACAAATAAAATGATCACACTCAGTAGATTATAAGCTTTGTAATGATACCTTACAAGAGACCTTTTGCATGAAGCATATTCCAGTTACATTATATTCATTCATTAGCATATTTTTATAAAATTATATAGACTGCAATGTCACATTACCTGTAAACAATGAACCCCATCTCCTGAAGTAGCCCCTAGTGTGAATTCACGGTGGCCACAGAGTTAGAGCTAGTCACTCTATAATGTGTATCAAATTATTTACTCTACATGTTTCACACTATATTTTGGCCTCTGATCCTGAATTATTTGCTGTCACTCTCTTCCTCCTTCTCCCAATACATTCAAGTAGCTTATAGCGTTGGATAATTAACAACTGAATATGCATAAATGTTGTTTTCATTGTTTCTCTTGCTCTAATTAGAAAGAGTGGCAGAAAGAAGTGCCATCCAAGGGGAAAGCAAAACGTTCTGTCTTACAGAGAGAGATCATTGGTTCCCCCCACTCCCACACACACACACGGTTTGTTATAGTACTTTAACTTTATTTCTTGTAATAGTTGTTGAAAGCTAGGCTGGGGAATACATTATATGCAGATATTATATAATGCTTTTATTTTTACATTGTATAATGTAAAACTTCTCCAATAGCTGTAGATGAGCAATATTTATCAGAGATGGTGACATCAATCTAAGATTGATGATGACTATCTATCAAGGGAGACACACATACTAAAGTAAATAATGTCTGTCCTAAGACCAAGGAAGACTGAGCACATTGTACTGTGAAGCATTTCTCCTCAGAGCTCTAGGGAGCTGTATCCAACATTCAGAAGCAGGGCCGGCTCCAGCATTTTTGCCGCCCCAAGCAGCAAAAAAAAAAAAAATCCGGGATCGCGATCGGCGGCAGCTCTACCGCCACTTCATTCTACGGCGGCAATTCGGCGGCAGGTCCTTCGCTCCGAGAGGGAGTGATGGCCTCGCCGCCGAATTGCCGCCGAATGTGCCGCCCCCCCCTCTTCATTGGCCTCCCCAGGCACCTGCTTGCTACGCTGGTGCCTGGAGCCGGCCCTGTTCAGAAGACATCAAGCTGCATCAGGTAGGTATCTGAGATTCACTCTGCACTGGAATCCGCAACAGACCTACAATTAGCAGAGTTGGCTTTATACCACCTGCTTTGTTCCACTTCAGAGTTTGTGGGGGTCAGAGGATGCCAATGGCAGGAGGGGTGAGATAGGAGTATGCAGTGCTCTGGCTGATCCCCAGCTGGCAGTCACTATAGGACCACTGCAGCCTGCAGAACTAGGCTGCTCTAAATTACATCAGGTGCCATTTTATGCCCCAGCAACCCCAGGTTTGGGGAAATACACAGAGGGACACAATTAAGAGTCCAGGCTCCTATTTTGAAAGGCATTTTGCCACCTAACTCTCATTGAGCAAAATGGGATTGGGGCCTAAATACCTTCAAAAATCTTGACCCTTAACCTATTGTGTTGAGAGGTGGTATTCACATTGTCTAAGGGCTGCTTGCAGTCCCTATCTTTTTGCAGTCATAGTGGGATGGAGGAGGTGGGAAATTTCAGAGAAATAAATCAGGATAGCAATGTTGCAACTCGGGGCAGGCCTGGGCTCACTGAATTACACTGATCTAATACTGGGGTACTGCAGGGATGAATCATGCCCTTTATTTTTCTTATCAAAGGAGAAGAGCTCACATTTGCTGTGCGTCAGTGGGCATTTAGCTACAAAAAGTGACACCCAGTGAGCCAGTCTAAAAAGCTCAGCTTGCTGGCAACTGTAAACTGGGCCACTAAATGTAGAATGTTAACATTGAATGCTTGCCGGCTTTTGTAGGCAACACATGTGTTTAAGTAACATCATAATAAAGCGACTAAGAACTTGGAGTATCCATTTATAATGTACTGTGATAAATAGCAACATATGACTGTTGAATAACAGGACTGTTGGTGAACTGGTAGGCAACCTTTTCTTTTAACTCTGCAGAGAGTTATTGATGGTTGCTTCTACTTCTCCTAGTCAACTTCACAGCCGCCATATGTGGGAAGGGGTGATGGGCTGTGACTTGGGTATACTCTAGATCAGTAGTGGGCAACCTGCGGCCCGTGGGCTGCATTCAGCCCATCAGGGTAATCTGCCGGCGGGCTGTGAGACAGTGTTTACGTTGACCGTCCACAGGCATGGCTGCCCGCAGCTCCCTGTGGCCGCGGTTTGCCTTCCCAGCCAATGGGAGCTGCGGGAAGTGGCGCGGGCCGGAGGGACATGATACAATCACACCAGTCAGAACTGTAGCAATGGAATGTACTTACTGAGTGGATCATAACATCTTTGAAATCTTCCCCCGGACTTCATATACACTAGGTGACAAACTATCTGCTTTTGTAACTCCATTGGTTTCAATAGAATTATGCCCTCAGAGAATTTGGCCCTAGGACTTTTTTCCTTAAAACTTCCCACCCTTGCAACCACTGGTTCAACTCAGTCAGAGCAACAAAGTCAGTCCTAGCTAGAGTGCTGGCAACGACTAACATTTTTATCACTTTGTCTAAAATTGCTCTGAGCAGGATGAGAAGACGCAGTAGCTAAAAAGATGGTTGCTTTGCCCCTTGTCCACATTATATTTCTCCCTGATGTTACCAGAAGTGGAGCTGAGGCAGTAATAGTGACATAGGGTAAGAAGGCTTGTCTACAGTAAGGAAATGTGCATTGCTGTAATTACATAAGTGAAGTCACACTGGAGAAACCCCTAAAGGCAGATGTACTAGATTAGCACAAATGGGGTTTACATAGTCACAGCTTAATTTGGTTAGTAACTATGCACATTATGGTTTTGGGATTGCATAGCTATGTTATTGGAGTGAATTTCCTTAATGTAGCCAAGCCCTTAGGGAAAATAGATTATTGCAGTGATTCTCAACCTGGGGTCTGGGCCCCCCTAGGGAGCCTCAAGGAGGTTTCAGGGGGGCCTCCAAGCAGAGCCAGCATTAGACTCGCTGGGGTCCAGGGTAGGAAACTGGAGCCCCACTGCATGGGGCTGAAGCCCAGGCCCCTGAGCCCCACCACCCAGGGCTGAAGCTCATGCCTGAGAAGTGTAGCCTTGGGGGCGGGGGGAGGAGGGGGAGAGAGAGGAGGGGCTGTGGCATGGAGCCCCAGGCAATTGCCCTGCTTGCTACTTTCCAATGCCAGCCCTGGCTTTTATATGCAGAAAACCAGTTATTGTGGCGCAGGTGGGCCATGGAGTTTTTATAGCATGTGGGGGGGGGGGAGCGCTCAGAAAGAAAAAGATTGAGAACCTCTGGATTATTGTACCCACAGCCACTGAGTGTCCCTTGGCTTCTGGAAGCAACCATTCAAACAAAAGCTGCTCACTAGGAATAAATACACATTGAAAACTGGTACTGTAGTTGTAATTTTTTTCCCCAATAAGTAGTGCATAGAATTAAATCATAATGCCCTTAAATACAAAAGCTTTGGGGGGAATTGACTTTGTAAACTGTTAAGATACAATGCTAAGATACTGAGTTAAGATACTCCCATGCCTTTGACTTTCTTCTTCTTCTGTATTATATTGTATAATCCTATATACTGAATACAAGGGCTCTGCTTCCTATTAGGGTCTGAATATATTTAGCATGCAGAATGGCACCACTAGTAATCGGAGTAAGCAGCTAAAGAAAATGAACCATACAAGAATTTACATTTTCTGATAATTTAGGTAGCCCTAACTGAATTAGCATTCAGGAAGAACATACACTGTGGTATTCCATGCAGTAGTTAATTTCAATGCTTTACTGCCTTGGCAATGAAAATCCTGGCAAATTAATTTCTATAATGCTTGAGAAATGTTTCACTTTCTTTCTCCTTCACATTTAATGAACTTTGAAATTTTACATTAAGGTATTAAGAGCTACATAACTACATCAGCATGTAACTGGTGGACCCAATGCAGACTTGGCTACTGATACAGGAACATCAACTTTTTGTGTCCTTTTAAAAGGAAGTCTACAAAGAGGGCAACAGCATTTTGTCAGTGATACTATTAATTTAACTGACAGGTCTCTAATGGACAAATTCAATCCATTTCTGATTGTTGTTTTTTTAATGATCTTCAGTTCTACTCAAGACTGGTGTTCACAACAAAATTATTTAAATCTTGAACTGACAAACTTTTTATATTTACATTAATATGAGCATGGCTCATAATTTTGTTTGTCTCTCATTCAGGAACAGAGCATACCTCAGAGAGAGAGGATAATACAGGAAACATGTGCCTCTTTATGTCTCGACTTGCTCCTAACCCAGCAGATGTGATAATCAAGGAAGCTAGAAGAAAATGAAAAGGCCTACACATATGCAGCCATCGGGGCAAAAAAGGCAATGGTAGAATGGCAACAAGTGTCAGTGACATATGTGGAGTGAAATAAACAGGGGGAGTCGTAGTTCAGGGAACTGGGACTTGAACCCAGGTGGCCCAAATTATGTATTGGTGATGGAGATGGATAGAGAGGAAGCGGAAGGATATGCAGAACCAATGGTGACTACGTGAGATGTACTGCAGCACTTAATAAGGCAACAGTGGGGTATAGAAATGGAAGGACTAGAGGTGAGCTACATGGAGATCTAGGTGCTACCTACCCATAACATAAATAATAACAGTCAGTGTTTGGTGTAAACAAATAGGGATTGTTTTAATTGTAATATCTAATTTTTATATAGCAATTCTCATCCACAGATCTCAAAGCATTTGACAAAAGAGTTCAGTATCATTGTTTCCATTTTACAAATGGGGAAACAGGCACCGGGAGAGAGAAGGGACTTGCCCAAAGTCACCCAGCAGGCCATTGGCAGAGCTGGGAATAGAGCCCAGGTTTCCTGATGTCCAGTCCTCTGCTCTAGTCACTAGGCAACATAGTTTCCCCAAGGCATTATGTTCTGTTGGGATACATTTGAAACAGTACATCCAAGGGGTGCAGATTTAGGGCAAAATCTTCCTCCCCTTACATGGTCCCATTGTATCATCATGCACAGACAACGTAGTCTAGAATTTGCACAAGTCCTCATGAAACCTCTCAGTGCACAAAAAGGAAAAAAGCTAGACTTTTACAGGCATTGAAATCTTTGGTTTATGACACCTAATGATAACGGTGTTGATAAACTTGTTATTATTGATGGGTCAATCTGTGCTGAAGCAGATAGAACCATTCCTCTTAGCTAACTTTTTTAACATAACCCAAACCAAATAAGTGTTATAATTGTAACAATGTGCTATATGTTAATCCTGTTGGCGAACTACACCCACACGCCTAATTTAATTTGGAAGGCTCCATTCAGGAGGTGCCAGTAGTTTAACTTAGTAAAAATGTATTATGTCTTTCAGACTTGGAGAGGATGTTTCCCTCTTGTCAGTGGACAAGTTACTCGGGTGAAAATAGTGGCCAGAAATTTGTCCCGCACAGTCGGTATATCTTACACTGAAGATTTAAGGTGAAATCCTGGCCCCATTGAAGTCAATGACAAAACTCTTTCCCGTTGATGAATAAATTACTTCAAATAGGTCAGACTTTCACTTTTTAGTTTCTTATTCTATCTCTACACCCATTCCACCAAAACTTGAATTGTTTTTTTCTGCCCATGCTAAGGTACTGCATAGCCAAACTTTTATGGCTGATATCTCAAAGCATGACCTTATTATCAGAGATAAAGAGAGGGACTGAAGTGTTTTCCCAAATGTCACATTGAATGATTCATGGTAGACAATTAAGAATCTATGTGCTAGGGTTTCTAAATAGGACTGCTGTCAAAGGAGGATATTAAAAAAGCCAACCAAAACTTAATTCCAAACTTCTAATTAATGTATGTTTTATTTATGCATATAAATCCTGAATTATTAATAGGGACCTAAATAAATAATGAAAAGTTATATGCATACTATCTTAACATTGAGATTGGTTAGAGAGTCCTTTGTCAAAAGACTCTGAAGACTAAACAAAACAGCTGAAAGGAAGCAATTTAGGCCTAGAATTAGCTATAGCTGCTTAGTTATTACATATCAGCACTGACTGAGTAAGTTTTGCTCACAATTTGAAAGAAAATCAGTGTTGCCAACTTTCATGATTTTATCATAAGTCTTGAGATATTTGGTGTTTTCTTGAAAGCCCCAGACCACACCTCTGAAGTTATGTGAATCCAACAGAACTTCAGCTTTCACTTAAAACAAAACGTGTGTTTCTACCTCTCATGGTTGTGGAGATAATCAGGAAATAGTGACTCTTAATGGTTTGAGAGCAGAAAGTAAATCAAAAGAACTCAGAATTTATTAGTTTACATGTAAGGAGATTTTAAAAGTAATCTTATGATCTTGTAAGGGCCTCACTCATGCTTTTTGAGTGATCTGGGTTGACAACACTGGAAAATACTTCTTTGCAGAGTAAGACTGACACTCAGAAAGGGGAACCAATGTATTAATAATACTGTTACCATTGCTGCGTTTACGTACACAGAGTATAACAAGTCTTTTCAGACTAAGATGAACTTTATCTTATTGTAAGGTGAAAACAGGGAGAAGCGAACAAAAGTATTAAAAGGTGGGAGGTTAAGCAGTGGCCTCACTCTGCTCCTGTTGAAGTCGATGGTCAAACTACCATTACCATAATGGTAAAAAAAATGACTTTAGTGGCAGCAGAATTAGGCCATTGAGTGTTTTTGAACATCCCACCTTAACTTTCCATAGGCCCAATTCTGAAGTTAATGGATGGTGAAGGTGCACAGAGCTACACAAGTCTGGCTCCCATGGGTAAGCAGTGTGTGTATCTCTTCTGTAACAGGCTGCCACAAACTGATCTTTGCTTTAGTGCATGGACAGAATGTTGAGAAGTTTAAAGGGGCAGCACATAGATAATAAAAGGCATCGGCTTTGTAGCTATGACACAAGAAAAAGATATATTATCATATTAGCTTACAACAGACCAGTTCTTATGGTCTCACATTTTCCTTTCTCCCCTCCACCTCAGGCTGCCTTCTGGTTTATGCAGCCTTTTCTTATTGTTGGCAGCACCCATTCTGGCTCAGATCAATCCATATGTCTGTTCTTCTTCGTCCAGATGTCCCTGCTCTTGGATGTAATCCCAGCTTCTGCATTTGTAGCTGAAAGAGAAATTCTTTTATGTCTCCTAAAAGCTGTTGTCGCTCTTGACCTTTCTAGTTTCTGGATAATTATTTCTCACTATTCTGTGATCTTGAGTATGAACAATTAAAAAAAAAAAGCATTTCCCATGCCACTCTTCTTTGAAGTGTAACTGACTTCAGTGGTTTGCCTATCTGGGTGTCTCTCTATTTGGGGAAAGGTCACCAAGTAGAAGACACATATGCAGCTCTTATCCTGTTCAGGTGAATCCATGGCTGCTAACTTCCACATCCAAGGGAGATCACTGTTAATTTCAGACTAGGCATTTTACATGTCCAATAAAGCTAACTATTGATTGATTTCTCAGCAATATTGGGCATCCAAAAGAAGAGGGTAAAGATTAGCGATCTAGTCCAGGTAAATGCACTTTGAGGAGGGTTAACGTCTTATCTTTATTAAGAGACTAAGATTTCTATATACACCCCTTTTGCATATAAACCAGATCAGGAACCCTTCCAAATTCAAAGCTCCCATATGTGGGGTTTTGAAACCTAAGACCAAATGAGCCTTAAATCTCTGTTTTGTTTAATTTGATCATTTAAATAGCCAACCACTTTATAGATGGCTGTTTTTCTAGTGATCACATTGTCCTTAAATTTGATTGAGGTGCTGCTTGGAAAAAGTGCTGAGCTGACTGAACTGTGTGTTTTGATTGTAGTTTTAAATAAGTGCTCAGAGCTTGTGTCAAGGCTGAATCCCCACTCTGTCACTCAGAGTGCAGAATGTAGGGGCCTGCAAGGATTCTAAAAATTAATACTCCAGGCTTGTATTAAACTCCCAAGGTTACAGTTTTTCTCTGACCTTTGCTTGGTAAACGCTGCCACCACCCAAATGCAAAAAAAAAAAAAACCAACCCTTGGACCCAGGAAGGAATACTTGGGAATTCCTCCCTGTGGGGTACCCTCAAGCCCTCCCCTACCCCGCCCCGGGGAAGAGCTAAGAAAGAAAACAAAGGAAATTAGCTGTGCTACCAGCTAATCAAACAACATGCACAAACCTCTTAGGACACCAAAAATCCAATCCTGTTCTTAAAAAAAGGTAAATTTTATTAAAAACAAAAGGAAAAAAATACATCTGAAACTTAGGCTTTTGCTAGATTTTAAAAGAGCAATTCCAAAAATTAAGCTTTCTTGGGGGTTCAGCTTAAAGGTTACAAGCAAACAAAAGTATCAGGGGCTAGCACAGAGGAGATCCACAAGCCAAAATAAAAAATAAACCTGATTGTGTCTAACTAAACATTCCCTATCCAAATAATTTCTTCTAGATATGGAAGATGAATTTTCGTACCTGGTTCAAGCCTTACACAGCATTGCTGCTCTATGTCTCCTTCTCTGGAGAACAACAGACAAAGGGAAAGTTTTTTCCCCAAATTTAAAAGTTCTAGCCTTCCCATTGGCTCTTTTGGTCAGGTGTCCACTCCTTTTCTTTTACCTGTGGGCTTGTTAACTCTTTACAGGTAAAGCAAGCAGAGAACAGACACCAAGAGGGATTTTACAGCTAACTGGCTGTAAAAGGGGACGATCCCCCCCCCCCCACACACACACTTCGTTTATCACAGCTTGTGTATAGGCACTTTGTAGTATTCTGAAACAAAAGAGTATTTCTTTTTAAATTAAAGATAGGGTGAAATCCTGGCCTCACTGAAGTTGATGGGTATTTTGCCATTAACTTCAATGGGCCAAGGATTTGCCCTGTGTTTTTAAGGGTGTCACACTGTCTACACTAGATGCAAAATCATGTTATAGAGCAAGTTTTCAAACCCACCTATAGTTCTAGGCTATACAGTCTACTTCATTAGCAGTCTCTCCCTGATTCTCCTTCCTTCCCCTGTAGAAATGGATATTTTTTTTAAAAAATAGGGATATTAAAGATTCAGTCCTTCCTTGGAGTAATTCTTTTGAATTACAAAAAAATGTAATAAACTGATGCACTGCACATACTGTTTAGAATAAAAGCCAAATGTCTTTATTCAGCTAATGTGATCCATTCTTGAAAGGGCCCTTTGTGCTTCTCCTCATGTGTCAGCATTAATCACTGATGGAGTGACAGTACTTGCAAATTAGTCAGTGGCTGCTACTTAGTAGGGCTGCATGAGTCAAATTATTAATTTGCCAATAGTACAAGGATAGGTCATATTAGTGATCAGGCTTTCCCAGTATTCTGTTGCCCATTCCTTTGACTGCTGCTGTCAGCAGAAAACAGAAACTGCTGATCAGTGCCCATAGCGTCAGCTTGCCTTGCCTAGCCAGCAGATCAAGCATGTTCTCTGATTTGCACCCTGCCATGGAGGTACTCTGCTGCCACTGTCCCATTAAATAACACTCCACCCTTGGTGGCCCCCAAATGCACTGGGATACTAACAACTGCCAATCTCCAGCAAGAATTTCTTGAAGGTCTTTGTATTTGGAGGTGAGGGGATTATGATGATATTCAGACCCCCTAAAACAACATATGTTACAAGTCCCCAAACTTGCAGAATGGGAAAGGAGCAGGCTAATTGCCCAGCCTTGAAGGAATGGGCTAGCCATGGTCTGTGCCCATCACACTGTCCTTTCTCTTCACCTCCTTCCTGTTGATAGCTGGAGACAATCCAGTTGGTCATGGAGCCTGGAAACTCTATAACTGAGGCAGTTGTGATGCTCAATGCTGCTTCGGCTAGTTCTGTTATCTACGTTTTTTCTCATCATTTTCACAAACATCATGCTGGAACAAGCAGGTTCCCATCTCTTCCCATAGTTTATTTTGCAGGAAGGAACGAGGGGGATAGGAGGTGTTAAAAATCACAATCTGGATCCACTAATATTCTGCCTGTGGATGTGACTCTGGTTTCCTTTGGGTTTAAGGTCAGCATTCCCATACCAGTTGCATATTGTTAAACTGCATGATAAGTAGCAAGGTGTGTATGGCACATTTTCCAGCACTTACTGCATTTGTTTTTATTTCAAAAGCTAAGGACCCCTCAACACCGTAACCTATACTTTTTAGTTGGCAGTTCCTGCTCCTTATAAAAAGTATACCAAGAAGCTTGTGCACGCTTCTTCTATTATACCAGGAGAGAGAAGCCACTATATGCCTTATAGAAAATAAAAGTGGAAAAAGTCAATGCTGCCCCTGTAATTACCTGCAAATGATTACATTGTCCTCCTTCGGATACTTCTTTAAAACTCACCTCTGCTGTGCAAAACACTGACTGCAGCTGGTGTGCTGTGATCACTTTTTATTGTGCTACCCATAATTAGCTCATTGACACTCTATGTTCATCCCACCTGTTTGTTGTACCTAACCATTGTTTCTCGTCGCATAGATTGTCAGGTCATTTGAACAGGGGACCATATTTTCGTTATTTGCGCATACAATTCCTAGCAAAATGAAGTCCTAATCTTGGATTGGTGGGATCCAGGCACTGTCAGAATAGAAATAAATGATGACTACATCCACACTTTTGTGGTTCTGGCCAATTCCTAGTGCACAGTTCCCCAGTGTTTTACAAAGTGTCATTTATTTGTCAGTATTAAATTGTGCAAAATCATTCAAAAGACATGTTGGGATCAGGACACTAAAAAGTCTGCAGCAGCTGTATTTTAAGATATCTGGAGCAACTTGATCCATCGTTACACATTAGATGACAGGAATGAAGATAGAGAGACTTCATCTGTCAGGCAGACAAATCAGCAGGTATTGAAAAAATATAACAGAAGAGATGACAGTAAAAGAGAAGAATGGAGATGTGCATGACTCACCCCTGATTTATTTTCATTTGGATCCTTTTTTCTCTGCTCTTTTGGGGCATTTGCTCACATGTAATTGAGTGAAAATAACTTTTCAAACTTTAAATGCTAGGAATAAGTCATAAAAGGCTTTTGTTTTTCACCACTGAAAAATAAACTAAGGATGGTGTAAATATTGTCTGTGTTCCAGCTGGTGGCTACTGCTGTATACATCTGTCCATGATCATCTAGCAGTTGTTGCTGCTTCTCTATTCCAAGATGTTGCCAAATGATGAGGATAGTTCTTCAGACCTGTCAACTGCTTTTGGTTTGCAGACATGTATCTTCTTATCTTTGATTCCCCCCGCCACTTCTCCTGCTAATCTGTTATTCCAGGGAACAAATTTTGTCTAACCATATAAGAAACATGCTAAAGAAAGAAACACATTGATTTCCATTTCCTGTTCAAGGATTCACTAGCAAAATCTGGTACTTATTGCAAAAGTAGGAAAGGTGATCCTATAAGAACATTGAATGTTGAAAAGAAAGCAGAGGCATCAATCACATGCAAATAATACTTTAAGTAACTTTAGTTAGTTGTTTTAATTCAATGTTTTAATACAGGTTTTCCACTTGGTTTGAGTAAGCACTCACAATATCAATATTCAGCTCAAGCTTAGCCTAACCACACATAGCTCACGTGTCTTCATAGCTGGGCTACAACCTCAAAAGAAGGGGCTATTTTGTGATCTGTGGTCAGACATGGTGTGATAATAGCTTTTCTGGCTTCTGTTTGGACCTTGAATCAGAAAGGGCAGAGAAGTTAAAAATAATGAAAATTAATGAAGTAATGTTAACCAAATCTCCAAACCAAAAACACACCCTGGTTAAGTTTGGCTTGAGCATATGAGCAAAAGTTTGGGGCTTGATTACCCTTGGCTTGTTTTCTTAGGGGCATAAGGAGGAGTAAAATGCCTTCCCTCTTCTGTTATGGCACACACGGGCTCCTTGGGTACCCCTCTCCCCCACCCAGAGCAGATAAGTAGGGAGGTGAAAGGAGTCGGGAGAGCCTTGGCTGGGCTGGCACTGGACTCATAATTTGCTGCTGATATAGATCTCCCTGGATCAAGGAAGGGGAACAATTCCATGTGTTGTCTTACACACAGGGACTGTGGCAATGACATAATCCAGTCCTAGTCAGTGGGAGTTCTGATTGTTCAGCAACATTGATTGTGAGACTGTCAGGGCCTCATGCTTGCATGTGCTACCCCAAGAGTCCATTCACCCTTTGGAGCCTCATTCAATACTAGTTTATGCTCCAATTTGACTGTGTTGATTTTAGTGGGATTATTCCTGTTTTACATCAATGTAAGAGGAGAATTAGGCCCCGGCACTTTGTTTTTCATAATTCACTCGTTGTCTAACATCCCCTCGCTTCAGTGTCTTCAGTTATTATTAATGGAAATGCGAAAGCCCTCATTTCTTTTCTCCGCTGCTGCTGAGCCCACCACCTGATGTTAATACAGGTCAGTATGTGATTATAGCTTTGCAAGCGCTTTCTTTCAGCAGTCAGCCTCCTGCTGTGAAGCTAATCAATCTTTAGCCTGTTGGGGCAAGGGGCCCCATTTCAGAAAAATCAAAGAATGTTTGCCTTGACATTTAATGAGTTGTACCTCTCACCCCCTGAAACAGAGCTAATAGTTGCAGAACCTATTTCTGCGGAAAAAATCAACACAAGAGCCTATTTAGGGCAAGGAAAGGCTATTTGGTCTAACCTGGCTGCTATGTTTTGGATGATCTCAGTCCTGGGGTGTTTTTTTGTTTGTTTGTTTTTTTGTTTCTTTCTGACACTGATTTTATTCTGGCTGCTTCAAGGGACTTGTATAGGAAAGGGAAGTGTGATGGGGCCCTCATACATGGCCTGACCAGGTAATAAAAGGGTCAATGAACCTTATAGGCTGCACCTGGAGGAGAACAACTATAAAAAGGATTTTACAAAATTCTGATTTTAATAGGATTTCTTTCCTGATTTCAAAACTAACATATTCCTGAATTATTCACCACTACTAAGCCGATATATAAGAATAGCTCTCAAATTGATTTTACTATTAGCTAACATTTTCAATTAAATGATATGAAAAATTCCATTTGACCAGCTTTATCCATGAATATGATCCAGCTTGATAACCGATGTCAGAGATTTGTGAATTCCTTACTAAGTCTGCATAATATAACTGTTTCCCATGGAATTGCTCTACTAGCCTATCATATAGCTGTCACCATGGTATCTGTCCACATACTAATTATTGTGTCATCCTTACTCCTGTGGAGCTGTATCTTACAAGTCCTGTAGATCCATTGTCCCCCAGGGGACTTCACACAAAGTAACTTACTAGTCAATGTGAATAAGAATGGGAGAGTCCAACCCTGTGTTGAGATCCCCATCTGTATTTTTAAAGTGAATTTTAGGGCTGATGGAAGGTGTTCTAGGAATGGAGCTTTTTCTCTACCTACAGTACAGACACAGCATGGACAGTGGTAAAGGTATGCTTTCCCTGCCACTGGGCCGCAAACTTGTCCTAGAGGGAACTCTTTTTTGGGTAATTCCAAACTCTTTAATTCCTCCGCTAGCTCTTATTTCCTTTCTAAGACTGAAATCAAACAATCAGTGTGACTTGTGACAAAGTCTATCTTGCTGAGTCCCGCGCTTATTGGCAGATTTTCTTGCCTCAGAGATTCACCATGTGGGTTGGGGAACAGCCCAGAGACCTTCCCCTCTGGGAGAACCCACAGTCCAGGTCAATTGGGAGGTTTGGGGGGAACTCAGGCTGCCCTGTACTCCGGGTTCCAGCCCAGGGCCCTGTGGACTGCAGCTGTCTATAGTGCCTTCTGTAACAGTTGCATGACAGCTACAACTCCCTGGGCTACTTCCCCATGGCCTCCTCCAAACACCTTCCTTATTCTCATCACAGGACCTTCCTCCTGGTGTCTGATAATGCTTGTGCTCCTCAGTCCTCCAGCAGCACACCCTCTCAGCTCCTTGCGCCTCTTGCTCCCAGCTCCTCACACTCCCACCACAAACTGAAGTGAGCTCCTTTTTAAAACCCAGGTGCCCTGATTAGCCTGCCTTAATTGATTCTAGAAGCTGCTTCTTAATTGGCTCCAGGTGTCCAGGTGTCCTAATTAGCCTGTCTGCCTTAACTGGTTCTAGCAGGTTCTTGATTACTCTAGTGCAGCCCCTGGTCACTCAGGGAACAGAAAACTACTCATCCAGTGACCAGTATATTTGCCCTCTAACAGACTCCTGTACCCCACTGGTCTGGGTCTGTCACAGACTAAAAATGTATCTAAGTATTGCAGATGTTGCTGCAAAGGAGACATGTGTGCATTTTACAAACCATGGCCACAGTGCTGCAATCTGATGCACCACGTGCAGGGTCAGCCATGAGGATACAGCTTCAGGATTGGAGACTACAAGGGCCAGCATATCCTTTTAGTCACAGCACTAAGTAAATGGTGGGGCGTAAACGGCACCATTCCAGGAGTAGCCTTGGGAGGTCCTGTGCCTCAGACACCCCACTGAGTTACAATTGTACCTCCTCTTGCCCCTTGCTTCAGGGGCTGCTGGCTGATACCAGCAGCAAATGATGACAAGCTTGTTCGGCCATGTTGGCTGTTGCTCAAGGGAGGGGAGTGAGGGTTTACACAAGGTCCAGGAAGCCTGCATTGGTTTAAGAGGGATTCTCACTGTCCTGTGCGAGTGTTTGATCCAAGTCAAAATCTAGCCTTAAATTATATACCCTCTGAGGCCTGGTCTACACTACGAGTTTAGGTCGACTTTAGCCACATTAAATTGAACTAAGCCTGGACACGTTCACACGAAGAAGCCCTTTCTTTCGACTTAAAGGGCCCTTTAAACCGGTTTCTTTACTCCACCTCCGACGAGGGGATTAGCGATAAAATCGGCCTTAGGGGGTCGGAATTGGGTTAGTGTGGACGGAATTCGACGTTATTGGCCTCCGGGAGCTATCCCACAGTGCTTCATTGTGACCGCTCTGGACAGCACTCTCAACTCAGATGCACTGGCCAGGTAGACAGGAAAAGCCCCGCGAACGTTTGAATTTCATTTCCTGTTTGCTGAGCGTGGAGAGCACAGGTGACCACGCAGAGCTCATCACCACAGGTAACCATGATGGAGTCCCAAAAGAGCTCCAGCATGGACAGAACGGGAGGTACGGGATCTGCTCGCCATATGGGGAGATGAATCAGTGCTGGCTGAACTCCGAAGCAGTAAACGAAATGGCAAAATATTAGAAAAAGTCTCCAAGGCCATGAAGGACAGAGGCCATAACAGGGACGCACAGCAGTGCTGCGTGAAAATTAAGGAGCTAAGGCAAGCCTACCACAAAGCCAGAGAAGCAAACGGAAGGTCCAGGGCTGAGCCGCAAACATGCCGCTTCTACGCGGAGCTGCATGCCATTCTAGGGGGTGCAGCCACCACTATCCCAATCGTGTGCTATGAGTCCCTCACTGGAGAAACACACAGGGAAGCGGGTTTGGGGTACGAGGAAGATGAGGATGAAGATAATGTAAATAGCTCACAGCAGCAAGGAAGCGGAGAAACCGGTTTCCCCAACAGCCAGGATATGTTTATCACCCTGGACCTGGAACCAGTAACCCCCGAACTCACCCAAGACCCTGGGGGCACACAGGGGACCTCTGGTGAGTGTACCTTTGTAAATATTACACATGGTTTAAAAGCAAGCGTGTTTAATGATTAATGATTAATTTGCCCTGGCAATCGCGGCCAGTACAGCTACTGGAAAAGTCTGTTAACGTGTATGGGGATGGAGCGGAAATCCTCCAGGGACATCTCCAGAAAGCTCTCCTTCATGTACTCCCAAAGCCTTTGCAAAAGGTTTCTGGGGAGGGCTGCCTTATCCCGTCCGCCATGGTAGGACACTTTACCACGCCAGGCCAGTAGCACGTAGTCTGGAATCATTGCATAACAAAGCATGGCAGCGTATGGTCCCGGTGTTTGCTGGCATGCAGACAACATCCATTCCTTATCGCTCTTTGTTATCCTCAGGAGAGTGATATCATTCACGGTCACCTGGTTGAAATGGGGCAATTTTATTAAGGGGACATTCAGAGGTGCCCCTTCCTGCTCTGCTGAACAGAAATATTCCCCGCTGTTACCCACGCGGTGGGGGGGAGGGGTGAAGTGATCATCCCAGAGAATTGGGTGTGTTGGGGAGGGGAATTAGTTGGGTTTGTGCTGCATGTTAACCCTGAAACCGCAGCCCCTCCTTTTACATTGCAAACCCATTTTAAATGGCCAACCCAATGGGTGCTTGGTATGGTTAATGAGAGCAGTACTGTTTGAAACCATCCCCACATGTTAAGAAGGTTAAAAAAGCCAAAAGACTGTGTCTTACCATGGCTGCCTGCAAGCTGAAATCTGTGGCCTGGCACTGCGTGAGTTATCTCTCACACCAAACCGTCAGGCCCTCAATATAAGAGGAAAAATGCGACCTTGTAATGAAAGCACATGTGCTGTGTAATGTGAACAGCAAAATTTAATGTGAAAGAGTGTACCCATTGTTCTCTAAAATGTGTCTTTTTTAACCACCTCTCCCTTCTCCTCCACCAGCTGCAAATCTTTCTCCTTCACAGAGGCTAGTGAAGATTCAAAAGCGAAAGCGAAGGACGCGTGATGAAATGTTTACAGAACTACAGACTGCCTCCCACGCTGACAGAGCACAGCAGAATGCGTGGAGGCAGTCAATTACTGATTATAGAAAAGCCCAATATGAGCGAGAGGAGAGGTGGCGTGCTGAATCGCGGGCTGAAGATGATAGGTGGCGTCAGCTTGCACACAGAAGGCAAGAGTCGATGCTCCGGCTGCTGGAGCATCAAACTGATATGCTCCAGCGTATGGTTGAGCTGCAGGAAAGGCAGCAGGAGCAGAGACCGCCGCTACAGCCCCTGTGTAACCAACAGCCCTCCTCCCCAAGTCCCATTGCCTCCTCACCCAGACGCCCAAGAACATGGTGGGGGGGCCTCCGGCCACCCAGTCACTCCACCCCAGATGATTTCCCGAGCAATAAGTGTTAAAGTTTTAAAGTTTTAAACTGCAGTGTGTCCTTTTCCTTCCCTCCTCCCCCACCCATCCCGGGCTACCTTTGCAATTATCCCCCTAGTTGTGTGATGAATTAATAAAGAATGCATGAATGTGAAGTAACAATGACTTTATTGCCTCTGCAAGTGGTGCTCGAAGGGGGGAGGGTAGGGGAGGATGGGGTGGTTGGATTACAGGGAAGTAGAGTTAACCGGGTGGGTGGGGGGGCGGAGATTTCATCAAGGAGAAACAAACAGAAGTTTCACACCGTAGCCTGGCCAGTCACAAAACTCATTTTCAAAGCTTCTCTGATGCACACCGCGCCATGCTGTGCTCCTCTAACCGCCCTGGTGTCTGGCTGCGCGTAATCAGCGGCCAGGCGATTTGCCTCAACCTCCCACCCCGCCATAAATGTCTCCCTCTTACTCTCACAGATATTGTGGAGCGCACAGCAAGCAGCAATAACAATGGGGATATTCTTTTTGCTAAGGTCTGAGCAAGTCAGTAAGCTGCGCCAGCGCGCTTTTAAACGTCCAAATGCACATTCTATCACCATTCGGCACTTGCTCAGCCTGTAGTTGAACAGGTCCTGACTCCTGTCCAGGCTGCCTGTGTACGGCTTCATGAGCCATGGCATTAAGGGCTAGGCTGGGTCCCCAAGGATCACGATAGGCATTTCAACATCCCCAATGGTTATTTTCTGGTCCGGGAAGAAAGTCCCTTCCTCCAGCTTTCGAAACAGAACAGAGTGCCTGAAGACGCGAGCATCATGTACCCTTCCCGGCCAGCCCACGTTGATGTTGGTGAAACGTCCCTTGTGATCCACCAGGGCTTGCAGCAGCATTGAAAAGTACCCCTTGCGGTTTATGTACTCGGTGGCTTGGTGCTCCGGTGCCAAGATAGGGATATGGGTTCCGTCTATCGCCCCACCACAGTTTGGGAATCCCATTGCAGCAAAGCCATCCACTATGGCCTGCACGTTTCCCAGAGTCACTACCCTTGATATCACCAGGTCTCTCATTGCCCTGGTAACTTGGATCACAGCAGCCCCCACAGTAGATTTGCCCACTCCAAATTGATTCCCGACTGACCGGTAGCTGTCTGGCGTTGCAAGCTTCCACAGGGCTATCGCCACTCACTTCTCAACTGTGAGGGCTGCTCTCATCCTGGTATTCTGGCGCTTCAGGGCAGGGGAAAGCAAGTCACAAAGTTCCATGAAAGTGCCCTTACGCATGCGAAAGTTTCGCAGCCACTGGGAATCGTCCCACACCTGCAGCACGATGCGGTCCCACCAGTCTGTGCTTGTTTCCCAGGCCCAGAATCGGCGTTCCACGGCATCAACCTGCCCCAGGAACACCATGATTTCCACATTGCTGGGGCCTGTGCCTTGTGAGAGGTCTATGTCCATGTCCATTTCCTCATCACTCTCGTGGCCGCGCTGCAATCGCCTCCTCGGCTGGTCCCGGTTTTGCTTTGGCATGTCCTGGCTCTGCATATACTCCAGGACAATGCGCGTGGTGTTCATAGTGCTCATAATTGCCGCGGTGATCTGAGCGGGCTCCATGATCCCAGTGCTAGCTATGGCGTCTGGTCTGAAAAAAGGCGCGAAACTAGTATCTGACAGACCAGGGGAAGGAGGGAGGGAGGGAGGGGCGAGTGACGACATGGCGTACAGGTACAGGGAATTAAAATCAAGAAAGGTGGCTGTGCATCAGGGAGAAACACAAACAACTGTCACACAGAATGGCCCCCCCCAAAGATTGAACTCAAAAGCCTGGATTTAGCAGGCCGTTGATTTGACGGAGGGAGGGGGGAAGGAAATGAACACAGAACAAATCTATTTTTTACATCTTAAGACGACGGTGCAGCATGACTGATAGCCCTCGGCATTTTCTGGGTGCTTGGCAGCAAATACTGGGCGCTTGGCAGTTAGCCTTCAGGCCTATTGCACGATCTGCTGCTCAGGGAAGACTCTGCTAACGTGCGATGAGCCTCAGGGCGCTTGGCAGAAAATGGCATACTACGACTGATAACCATCATCATCAAGACAGTTCCATAGGACTGAGCATGTCTGCCCAGGTGCCCATGATCGACAGCCACTGCTGTACGACGAGGACGGTTACCAGTCGTAATAAACCATCTACTGCCAAAAGGCAAAAGGCAAGGGACTGGTGCAATGCAGCCCCACGGCTGCCGGCACCCAGATCGCCAATGAAGGCTACCAGTCATGCTGCACCGTCTACCGCCAAAAGGCAGTTAGCTGCTGCTGCTCTGTAGCAATGCAGTCCCACGTCTGCCGGCACCCAGATGACATATGGTGATGGTGAGCTGAGCTGAGCGGGCTCCATGCTTGCCATGGTATGTTGTCTGCACAGGTAACCCAGGTAAAAAGGCGTGAATCTATTGTCTGCTGTTGCTGTGACGGAGGGGGAGGGGCCTGACGACATGTACCCAGAACCCCCCGCGACACTGTTTTGCATCATTCGGGCATTGGGATCTCAACCCAGAATTCCAATGGGCGGCGGAGACTGCGGGAACTGTGGGATAGCTACCCATAGTGCAATGCTCCGGAAGTCGACGCTAGCCTCGGTACTGTGGACGCGGTCCGCCGACTAGAGCACTTAGAGCATTTTATGTGGGGACACACACAATCGGCTGTATACAACCGATTTCTATAAAACCGGCTTCTATTAATTCGATCTAATTTCGTAGTGTAGACATACCCTGAGATTATAGACAAGAATCTTTTAAATGGTTTCCACTGCAGTTGTCCCACTAATTATCCAGACTCCCATGTAAGTGCAACCTGGGAGTACTGCACATTGGCAGCCCCATGAAAAAATTACCTTGGAATGATCAAGTGAAAGGTTAGGACTGTTGAGTGCTTTAATCAATAATAGATGAGTTAGATGAAAAGTATACTGTACTTTGCAGTGCAGAATCAATAATACATTTTCATGCTCAACTTTTTAATCCTCAAAACAACTACATCAAAATATCTCATGCTAGACTGCCCCTGAAAACCAATAATAAAAAAGGTTCCCTCTTCCCTTTAGTACAGTTTAATGAACAAAATAATGAAATTGTTTATCAAATGATGGCACAAATCTCTTATATATCTACAGGAACTATTAAATGCAAAAACTAAGGTCAGGTTGTGAATTTAAATGCCTGAGTCTGGAAATGGACGAGTTAAGGTTCTCATTGTAAAATTAACGCACATTGCAAATATACAAATATTTTTTCATCATCAGTTAATCTGTTAAATGTATGAATTTCAGTAAAATTATACTCCCATTTATTTGTATTGTTGTAGTGCCAGTGAAGGACCAGGAGCCCATTGTACTTGGTGCTGTACAAACATGGAACAAAAAGACAGTCCCGGCTGATATTGTAGCTAATTTAAGGCTCTAAATAGCACTTTAAGTTTATACATAAACCATTCACTCTGCATCTCACTCTGGAAATGGAAATACTGCAGCAATAAGTAATACAATGGTGAAACATTATGTAGAATTTGCCTATACAAATTTTATACACCAGTTTTTTTGGCTGTGCTGAAATTATTCAGTAAACTCTAGTAGCAGTTTTCTTTAAATTACCAGAGGATTGGCCTAAAAAACACAAAACTGTTTTTTATGTAAGCTGACCAAATTTCTATTTCAGGGTTAAAGTAATCAGTTCTTCCTAGCTGAACCATATTGCTTTATGTTTGCAGCACTGCAGATCCCACTGGACTCCTGTTACTGTTTTCCTTTGTCATCAATTATGTGATCTAGGCTTGCACCAACTCCATCTTTATTAGCTTGTAACTCATTAAACGAAGAAGTAAGAACAGATGCAAAATACTGAAGCCCTTTTCTACTCTGTGAGAAGTTACTAGCACTTGTAAGATCTCTCTCTTTTTTCCCTCCGAAGCTGCTGTGTCCAACTCTGGCAACCGTAAACATCCGGATGTGCTCTAACATCTGGTCACATACTTTGGAACAAAGACTGGGAGACAAAGTACGGAAACATGTGGGGCAATGCAAGTGTCCATCTCCTCTGACTTTTTTCCTCCCTCCAAAGAAAGTATTGGCTTTACTACGGTGCTAAGATTGGTTAGAAGAGCACCAATCTTGTTATTTACAGAGTGGCTGCTATCCTTTCAAGCAGACTTTAAACCTGTTGGAAACAAATATTGATTCGTAAGGATGGGGCTTTTCCTTATGGCTCATATGTAGAGTGGGCTGTTTGCTTATCAGATCTTGATGGTGGACACCTCCACAAAGGTATTGTTAGGATGTAGGGATGAACTCCTGTCCCCAGGGCCGGTGCAAGGAAGTTTCACGCCCTAGACGAAACTTCCACCTTGCACCGCCCCCCCCGCCCTGAGGCGCCGCTCCTCCCCCCCACAGCAGCTTCCCCCCCTCTGCCCTGAGGCGCCTCCCTCGCGGCAGCTCCCCCCCGTGGGGAGCCGTGCGGCAGCTCCCCACCCCGAGGTACCCCCGCAGCAGCTCCCCACTCCCCCCCGGCCCGGGGAGCCGTGCGGCAGCTGCCCACCCCGGCTCACCTCTGCTCCGCCTCCTCCCCGAGCACGCCACCCCCACTCTAATTCTCTTCCCCTCCCAGGCTTGCAGCGCCAAACAGCTGATTGGCGCTGCAAGCCTGGGAGGTGGGAGAAGTGGAGCAGCGACCGCGTGCTTGGGGAGGGGGCGTAGGAACGATGTAAAAAAAAATTGGGGGCACCGCTTTTTGACGCCCCCAAATCTTGGCGCCCTAGGCAACTGCCTAGTTTGCCTAAATGGTAGCACCAGCCCTGCCTGTCCCCATTAATGTCAGTGACAAAACTCCCACTGACTTCAATGGGGCCAGGATTTCACCCTCGTAGTTTACTCTTGCTGCAGCAGAACCTGTAGTCACAAACTATATATGTTTGTGTGTAATGAGCTGAAGGCATTGGGAATGAAGGCTAATCCTGCTACAGTGACTTCAATTAACTTCTTCCGTATTCAGTAAGGATGGAAATGGAGGCAATCAGAGCTAAAAACGGTGCAGTCAGCACCATTGTAAAAATAAACCCCAAACAGCGACGCTCAAATCCCTCAGCTATGCCTCTGACTATGAATAATTGCAGACTGGTAGGGATTTTGGTTGGGCCTGGGTCCAACCTTTGATGTGGAAACTTGGATCCAACTCCGTTCCTGAGTGAACACCTACCTATTTCACACAGACTACTGGACACCCATCAGACAGTAACAACCAGCCTGTGCAGGACTTGCCTAAAGATGGAAGGCTTTGTCTCATTACCTATCCATAGAGTTGCCTCTTCTCCCACACTCACTAGCATTTGGATAGTCACTTACAATATGTTGCTGTGCAACTAAAAGTATTGGGGGGGGCACCATGAAAAACGGGAAATATATCCAAATCCCAGTGTCGTGAAATGGAAAAATCTTCAACTTCTCATCAAATCATTTCCCAATTCTTAAAACGGCTATAATGTCACTGGGATAGACTTTCAAAGGGACTCAAGGCACTTTTGAAAACTGACCCCTCGATGTGTCACAGATTACGGTAATTATCCTCTGAGCATGAGATTCCATTTTCTATGCTCATACAACCATTGCAAGTGGTTTATTTCTTGTGCCAATTCTCTTTGCCAGTTAGCATCCCAGTCTAGTCTGGTGCTACATGCTACCCTACTGAAGCCAATAGGAGTTGAGGGTACTCCACATTTTGCAAGATCAGACCCTGAAGTTAGCAATAATTCATTCCAAAGCTAATCATTGCCATGTGGGTGGCTACTCTTGTAAAACTTTCTTCTATTGCTTCTCTTCTCTGTAGGATAATACTACTCATTCACCACCAGCATTTTTGTAACAACAACAAAAATATGAAGTATTACCCTCCACCAGCTGCTCGAGAGGATATACAATGTAGTTTAAAATATTACAATACCAATCACCCCCGAACTTCAAAATTACCGTATATACTCATTTATAACCAAACTTTTTTAGTAAAAAAGGGAAGCATCAGAGAAGGGGGTTGGCTTATGAATGGGTATAGAGAGGGAGAGGTGGGACACAGCCCCTCCCCCCAACAGAGGGAGCAAGGAGAGCAGCACAGCCAGCAGAGCCAGAAGGGAAGAGGCAGGGCCAGAGTCTCTCCGCTTCTGGCCATGCTGCTCTTCCCCCAGCCTCCGAAGCAGCTGCAGCTCCGGGGTTGGCAGGCTGCAGCCGTGCTGCTCGGCCCAGCCTGCCGGAGCAGCTCCAGCCAGGCCAGAGACATCCTTCCCTGGCCCTCCCCAGATAAGGTGGGAAGGGATGGGATGGGGAGAGTGTGAGGGTCCTGGGCTAGGGGTGGGGTCATGTGGGGGGTGGTCACAGGGGTTACTCCCCTGACCCCCAGCTTCTCCCCCCAAAAGAATTTCCCCACCAGTTGCTGTCCCAGCCTGTCAGGGTAAGCAGCTCATGCGCCGGGACACATTGTTTACTTAGATTTATCTCCGTGCCTGCGGACACTCGAGGTAAACAAACTATCTCGTCCCACCAGTGGCTTATCCTGATGGCCCGGGAGCCAAAGTTTGCTGACCCCTGAATTATAGGGTCGGCTTATGAATGGGTCATAAAAATTTTCCATTTTTACTTATCCATCTTGGGGGTGTCGGCTTATAAACGAACCAGCTTATGATCGAGTATATACTGTAAAAAAACAAATTGGAGGCTTTAGTTGCGCTCAGTTTTGGAGCCAGTTGTAATATATAGAGAAATTATATCAAAATCTGTCAGGTTGAATGAAAGCTCAAAAAAAGCCATGCTACTCTACAGAGCACATCATATGATAACCCCTGCCCCCACCTTTAGTTTAGACTCTTAACGTGCAGGTTTCTTAATTCAGTTGCCTTCTTCCTCTGTATTCTTGTCTCCCCAGCCAAGCTGTTTTCTTGACCTTGCAGGTTATTTGCATGCTTTTTTTTTTAATTTCCTTTTTGAAAATGAATATGCTGACAAAGGGGCTTTTCTTTGATGCATTTCTGGAGCTAATCCCCACAGTGACTACTGCAGAATTAATCACTCATCCATCTGTAGGGTGACCCCCATGTTGACTTTAAGCAGATGCATGCCTCAGTTATTGTGCCCCAATAAATGTATCCTGGGCTGAATGACAGTTGTAGGTGTCATTCCAAAAAAGCTAACTTTTTTTGAGTCATTTTTGTTCAGTCATTAGAGTGCCAGTTAAAATTCCTCTCAGCAGCACAATTGTTTGATTGCTGGGTACTGCAGATTCAGAAGAATTAGAGCTATTTGAATGTGGTGGAGCATCTGTGGTGATTCAGCAACTATTCCTCCTTTGTTCTTTTGCCGCACCCCCACAAGAGAGCCTACTTTTTCTACTGTGCCCATAGAGAGCCAACCTATTTTATTTCTTTTAACCACCTCCAAATGATAATCTCCTGAGACCTCGAGAGTGGAAGGGGGGAGACTTTTTGTTAGTTGTAACCCACTTACTCTCTGACATGTTTTTATGAAACCAGGGACTGCCAGAAGTCAGATGACTTCACTAACATCTGCCTTGTTTTTTCAATCCTGGCCTCATTTTCTTTAAACAAAAAAAGCTAGCCATTTCAGAGTTGAATACCATTGCTTAAATGCTAGGGAAAGCCTAGAGTCTGGCATTATTAGACTCCAACAAGAATGATGGGGTTGGATGCTCGACAACATGGAAACCAGTTATTATTCTGCTAATAAAGTGATGCAGAGTCCAATATCATATGTTAAAGGGGGCTGGTGGTACCATTTTTAACAGCCGGAATGTTTATTTCTGCTTATTTTATTTTATGTCACAGTTGTCTTCAGTTCATATGAATTTCTTCACCGAGGCCCTGAGTCAGCAAAGTACTTAAGTATATGCTGTAAAGTCAAGCATACTCTTCAGGGCTTTGTTGAACTAGGTCCTCAAGCATCCTGTATTGTCCGTTTTCTTGGCTTTACACAGACAGTCAAATACTCTTGTTTTTGCTTTTCAGTCTTTAAAAATAAGCTGAAGCAAAACCCATCCCATCTGCACTCTAAAGCTGCATGCAGAAGAAAGGCAGGACTTCCCACAGGCATGGTCTCCTGGGAACGGCCATTCCTGCAGATCATCTTGGGAGTTGTGGGCTAGTGGCTATATGGAGCATCATCAGGATTTATGGTGTAGGTGTAAGATCTTCAGAAATACACAGAGATCTCTATGGATTTCCGGTTGCCTGCAGAGACTCTTTCTGCTTCTCCATTCCCTGCACGGCTCACACATGGGCCATTCTGTAGGCTGGCATCCTACAACCCTTGCATCAAAAACCTAGAACTGAGGTGCTTTCTTTTCAGTTTCAGAGGAGTTTACATAAATCTGGAGACAGGACTAACCTTGGATGTGTTCTCCAGGTCAAGAACCATGAGGGGAACCTTGTATTTCCATTGTTCACCTCTATTTTTGTAGACAAAGAGAAGCCTTTGCTCTCCACTTCCACCAATCCAATACAATTCACTAGCATTAACCATGAGTTAGAAAAAGACAGAGCTACAGCTCCAGGATAATCTAGCAACCCAGTAAGTTTACTCACAAACTAATTTACTTTGGATCTGCCTCTCTTACAGTGGATAGTAAGTCAAATGACTGGAGGGGGAAAGTGGGGAAGGGGTTGTAAGAAAGGATGCCAGACTACTGCTCCTTTGCATCTGCTGCTTAAATATGCCTGGGGAGAAGATGCCACCCTCTGGTCTTCAGCTATTACTTTAATATTTTATTTTATTTTATTTCAAGGTTTCTAGAATGTTTCCAGTCCTTCTGCTCCTGGGCTCTCTTGCCCCCAAATGATTTAGCAATCCTGAAGGCAGCAGCACTTGCTTTTTGCCACTGACTGTGCAGGCTTCTTCCGTCAATGCTGATGCAGTACTGCAGAGGGCAGGCAGTCACAGAAAGCACAAACAGCAAGGGGCCTTTCTAACTGACTGGCAGCCCAGATATGGATTATAATACTCCTATGGACTTTGCGGGACAGATTAAAGGACTTGGAAGGATCAGTCTGGCTCATGTGTTATATTTTTGACATTCTTGTCCTAGAAGAGTATTAGGAGTTGTAAGAAGGACTAATATGAGCTTATATTTTACAAATGGTGTTGTAACTGCTTTATTAGAGAGGGATTCAAAATAGTAATGCTATTCTTGTCTATTTTTTCCCCTCAAAGCAAGACCAATCAAACAGTCTGGTAAGTCTCTTGCAATAGAATGAGCGTCACCTTCATTTCCCCCAGTTAAAATCATTCCAATACCACCTTCTACGCTGCTCACATATTTAACAAGCTGAGGTAAATTTTTCAAATTGCATCTATGTGACAAACAGTGTCAATGAATGCTAGGCAGGCGGGAAAGCTAATGGAACAATCTCAGATTAAAGAAAGCCCTTTAACAGATAATGTGTTTTTAACATATAAATGAATGGTGGCTGGTATAGCTCTCTGTGTGTGTGTGTGTGTGTGTGTGATGATACTTAGCGCCTATAAAGTGCTTTCCACCCACATATGTCAAAGGCCATCCTGATTATCACTACAAAAGTGTTTTTTTTCTCCTGCTGATAATAGCCCATCTTAATTGATTAGTCTCGTTATAGCTGGTATGGCAACACCCATTTTTTCATGTATATATATATATATATATATATCTTCCTACTGTATTTTCCACTGCATGCATCTGATGAAGTAGGTTTTAGCCTATGAAAGCTTATGCCCAAATAAATTTGTTAGTCTCTAAGGTGCCACAAGTACTCCTTGTTCTATAAGTTAAAGGGTTTCACAAAGGAGTATAGGTATTATTCTTCCCAGTATACAAGGTGGAAACTGGGGCAGATAGTCAAAATGAGTTTCCCAAGGTCATGCAGCGGATCAGTGGTCGAGTTAGATTGTTATGGGGTCTACTTCTATCTTAGGCACTTATAAGGTCCCCATTACCACAATAGCTGAGCAACTCCGAATGTTTCATGCATTTAGCCTGACACCACCCTGCTGAGGTAGAGCAGTGCTTATTGAAGGGTTAAAATCCATGTTATGCATGTTATATAACAACCTTGTATATGGATTGTGCCAGCTCTTTTCCAGACCCAAAGTCCAGAGTTTGGTTAAGAGACCAGAGGCCTAGCTAATAGTGATTAGCTAAGAAAAAAGCAGCATAAACAAGATAACATTGCCTTTGCTAAGATATGCTTGGTTAGTAGAAATGCCAGATGTTGAAGCAATAACTGAATAATTATGTTTCATCCAATGTTTCAAATTGAACAAAGGATCCCTGTTCCTATTGTATTTCTCCTGAAGGAAAAACAGTCTTCCTACAGATCCAACCTTGAGTTTATGAAATATTGGCACATGTCACTATAATGATATGGCATCCTTCCACCTCCCTTCCAAGGGACCAATGCCCTGCCTTAAGACATAAAGGAGACAATCTGTATTACCATATCCTTTCACTGTTTCTTTGCTTTAACCCCTAGGAATGTATCTGTTGGACAATCAAAGGAGTTGCTCCGTTCCTATGGACCCCAAATCAGAATTCAACATATATATTTTATACTAATAACATTTTATCAAAGTATTAATTAAATGTTAACTTGCTAATTTGAGACCATGGGCGAAGACATTATGTAACCTTTTAACCATTGGCTATTGTGCTATCTTGTCTTGCTGCAAAACCTATCCCGGGGTGTGGAACTGCCTACCCCGTCACCTTCCCCCGCCCATGGAAAATCTATATATTTCATTGTAATCAATTAATTGACAGTGTCTCTGAGCCTAATAAGCCAGGTGACACTCCGCCAGCGCTGTGTGTAATAAACCCCTATGCTTTGACCTCTACACGGTGTGAATTTATGTCCTTCATTATTATCCCCATTTTACAGATGGGAAACAGAGAGGTTAAGGCCCTGTTACTCAAAGGTATTCAGGCACCCAACGAACATTGATTTCAGCTGAGGCGCAGAGCCACAGTGATTGGCCCAAGGTCACACGGGGAACCTGGTAAAGCTGGGAATTGAACCCATGCCTCTCAAAGTCATTTGCCTCTCAATCTGCTTTCCTAGACCCTGCACCCCAGTGTTTAAGAGAGAATACAAACTGCTTGGCTTACAATACTTGCATAAGTAGAACTCCCTCTGAGTAATCAAATGCCAGCCTATCATAATTTCACTGCTTGTTCTCAGTACCCAGAATCCAATCAGTATATTCATATGAGTATTATATTCCATGCCTTTTTCTTTATTTTTATTATTAATTTTTATTATTATAGTTTAATAAACAGAGGTAAATCTGAATTTTGAGTACATTAGCTGAATGTACACAGAGTACACTCTGAAAAGAACAATTTATGTGGCAAATCTCATGCAGACCTTGGGGGTTTTATGCTTGTAATACAGTGCATGGATCTGACGTGGAACAGCTGACATCCTGGTGACCCCTGTAAGAAAAGTAGCTCTTGTGGAAGAAGCAGATATCAAAAGCAAAATGCTGGGCTACTGATGTCGCAGTGCTTCAGACAGCCACACTCACAGCTTCAGTTCATTTGAAGAGAGACTTTTAGGGTGGGAGTGAACAGATTTTGATACTTTTACTCACATGGGGCAGGGGTGGGAGGGAACCCTAGTCGCATTAAAATTGGTGTGACTTTAATGGGGGTCAGGCTTTCACCCATTGAGAAGTGTCTTCCTCTACAAACAGTCCCATTTATTTCAATAGGAATCCTTAGATGCTACCCAATGCAAGTAAGGGTAATAGAATCTGACACTTTTTATTTAGTATGAATAAATAACAACCCTACCAAAAAGCATGAACCCAACACTGCGGGAGCTAATCATCACCTCGGTCACTTTGCTAGCACATCCCTTAACGCATCCCTGCTCTATTTTGGGTGTGTTTGTAGATAGCAAGTTTTGGGGGGCAGAGTCGGGTTTACAGTAAAACACAGGGTGCCCTGGCATGGGGCTCCCCAACGACAGGGGGCCCCAGGGCCAGGCAGCTGCGGTGACAGAAGCTTGGTCCTGCTGGCTCCTGCTGCAGGCTCCACACCCACCCGCATTCCCCCTACACATACCCAGCTCCAGCCCCCTGCCGTGAGCCGCTCAGGGCAGGGGACTGGAGTCAGGGCAGGGGGCTGGTAGCACCCCCACGACCCCAGCTCCCACCCCCAGCCCCCTGCCCTGACTCCTGCACCCCCCCATCCCCACCTGCATGCCTCGCACCAAACGGGAGCTGCCCCAGGTAAGTGTTCCACACCCCAACCTCCTGCCCCAACCCTGAGCCCCCTCTTGCATCCTAACTCCTGGCCAGACCCTGCACTCCAACCCCCAGCCTGCTCCTGCACCCTAACTTCCTCCCAGACCCTGCACCCCCAGCCCTGAGCCCCCTCCCACACCCTAAATCCTGGCCAGACCCTGTATCCCCAACATTTTTTTTCATTTTTTTAAATAAAGCTCTCTTATCCAAAGCGCTTTACAATAGTTAGCGAACGGTACAAGCAATATTTGGAAAGATCATTAAGTAGTCCACCAAGACCCTCAGCGGTTTTCAACTGGTCTGTGGAAAAATAAGTTACACTACAAAAACAATCAAGGTATCTGTGACGGGTTGGGTCACAGAAACTCCCTCGAGACTGTCACTAGATGTGCTGGGATACCACTGAGAACAAACCCCCCCTGCCAGAAAAGGCTTCCCTCCACTCCCGTCTTGCTGAGCTAGACACACCAGTCAGCTCCAGCACAGGCCAAGAGGTTGGGCCATGCCCCCCTACAGTTCACAGAAACTAAAATTCACTTAGCCCAGGGGCTTCTCAGTTAACAGGGAGTTTCCCAACACCCAGTATTCCATCTTTCTGGGAGCCTAAACCCCGAATACATCCATTTTACTCTGTATAACATTTATACAGGGTAAACTCATAAATTGTCTGCCCTCTATAACACTGATAGAGAGACAGCTGTTTGCTCTCCCATGTATTAATCACTTACTCTGGGTTAATTAATAAACAAAATTGAGTTTATTAAGAATAAAAAGTAGGATTTACGTGGTTCCAAGTAATAACAGACAGAACAAGGTAAGTTACTAAGTAAAATAAAACAAAACACACAAGGCTAACTTAATACACAAGGATCTAGTTACAGATACTAACTTCTCACCCTAGATGTTATTTCAGGTACAATCCTTTTCAGACCACTGTTGTAGTTTATGGCCTGGGTCCAGCAATTACTCACACCCCCGTAGTTACAGTCCTTTTTTCCAGTTTATTTCAGGCATCTCTGGGGTGGAGGGGCCATCTCTCAAGCCAGCTGAAGACAAAATGGAGAGGCTTCCAGGGCCTTTTATACTCTATCTCTTGTGGATGGAAACCCCTTTGTTCTTCAGTGCAAAATCACAGCAACAAAATGGAGTTTGTAGCCACGTGTGCAAGTCACATGTCCATGAATGGTTCAGCTTTCTGCAGGCTGATGCCATTGTTTACATGTTAGTTTGAATGGTCCCAGGAAAGCTCAGCTGTGGATTGGTGTCTCCCAAGTCCATTGTTAGTTAAGTACTTCCAATTACTTGAATAGTTTCTTCACAATATGTTGGCCCAACCTCCCTTATGTGTTTCCTACAGCAAACACTTCAAATACAAGCATAGAGCCAATGTTCATAACTTCAGATATAAAAATGTTACAGGCATACAAATAGACTGTATAGATTCAGTAGATCATAACCTTTGCAGAGATATGTTATATGGCATATTTAACATATAGCATATTCCAGTTATGTCATATTTACATTCATAAGCATATTTCCATAAACACACGGAGCGCAATGTCACAGTACCTCACTTTATTTTAATTTACTTCCTATTACTTATAGGAGGAGGATGAAGGAAAAAGAATGAAAAACAGGGGTGAGGGGGGAGATAAGAGAGAATGTTCTTTTTCTTGGCTGGGTCCCAAGGAAGGGCCCCCAAAATGAAGCTCAGCACAGGGCCCCACTAACTCTAAATCAACCACCGGGCAGAGGCCTGTCTTGTTCTGTCTACAAAGGGCTGAGCATACTTTGGAGCATTCCATAAATAACTCTCCAGGAGCTGCGGCGTAGAGGACTTCTATAAACATTTTCCCTTTATTTCTGCTGCAGTACTAGCAAGGCTAGGCTCAGATTGATGGGATCTGCAGGCAGCTTCGTGCTCTCATTAGTGCAGTGGTTCTCAACCGGGGTCCAGGGCCATCTGGGGGGGCCACAAGCAGGTTTCAGGGGGGTCTGCCAAGCAGGGCCAGTGTTAGACTCGCTGGGGCCCAGGGCAGAAAGCCTAAGCCCTGCCACGCAGGTCTGAAGCCCAGGGCTTTGATCTCTGCCGCCCAGGGCTAAATCAGAAGCCTGAGCAATGTAGCTTCACGGGATGCCCTGTGGCCTGGAGCCCTGGGCAATTGCCCTGCTTGCTACCCCTTAATGCCAGCCCTGGCTATTATATGCAGAAAACCAGCTGTTATGGCACAGGTGGGCTGTGGAGTTTTATAGCATGTTGGGGGGCGGACTCAGAAAGAAAAAGGTTGAGAACCCCTGCCTTAGTGGACTTGTGATTCACAGATGTGACATAATTGCTGTGAATTAACAGATGAGGTGATGTCATGTCTGTAATCAGTTATATACATGTTAAAAGTCTTGTGGGGTGGTAATGCTATACCACGTACTAAATCCCAAGGCACTGGAATCAGACTCAGGACGTCTGGAAATTAAACCCAGCTACCTCAAGGTGACCTTTGAAAGCCACATGCAGCCAGATTTTTCAAAAGAGCTCAGCACCCAACAGCTTCCCTTGTGAAAAGCTGCACCCAACAGCCCTTTCGAGAGGCTGGTTATTTATTTTGATGTGCAAATGAGAGAATCTGGCCTTGATGGTGGGTGAAGTCAATGGGACTTTGGCCACTGACTTCAATGGGGCCAGGATTTCACCTTGTGAGTGCTGAGTACTTTTGGTAATTGAGCCCTTCATCCCTCTGTGCCTCAATCATCCTCCCCCACAGCCACTTAGCTGTCTTACTTATTTTCAGGGTTAGATTTTTGGGGCAAGGATTGTCTCTCATTATGCATAGGTGCCATGTCTAGCACAATGGGGCTCCCAGCTTAGTTCAGCGCTCTAGGTGCTACTGCAATACTGAATCATAACAGTGTACATCCCTTTATAAGGATATTTCATACAATATAGAGCATTAAAATAAAATAGACACTGAGGCATCTTTCCTACATTTTTTTTAAAAATGCTGTTGAAATTCATCACACACACTCGAGTAAAAAATAGTAAATGATTTATTTTAAATTAAAATTACTCAAAGTGGCAAATTAAGTATGTGGGAGAGAAAATGATTCAAATAAGATTTCAGCATATTTGTTTTGCATATCTGCTAATTGAAGCAAGGGCTGTTAAACTATTCACACCTCTGCTGTGGTTAACCACAACAAAGGAATGAACACAATATTTT
>NW_020664444.1:24283507-24379075 GCF_002925995.2 Terrapene triunguis
GGGGAGTGAATGATTGTTTTTCCATTTTCATCTTTCTTAATCTTTTGTAAACTTGAGCACAAAGTCCTTATATATGGCCAAGAGGGCATAACTGGAGGTTGGTATAAAAAGTTTCAGTGGAATGAAGGGGGGTTTATAGTTACATCAAACTATGTCCTATGTGCTTCTATCCATCACAGTTTATTTTTGGCAGGGTTGATTCCTGGCCTTCCTTTTTTGGGCACTACAAGAAATCAGAAAATTAGGAGGATAAATATTTACACTTGCATCCACCATTTAATTGTGGGTATAGCTTTTGGAAAGGAGATGCCACACTTCTGAAAATTGGATTTTGACATGGATATCTCTGGATTATCCAATTGTTTGGGTAGATTAAACATTGGAAAGACTCTAACTGGCTTCTGAGTGAATCTACCCCAGGCAGAACTTGAAATGGCATAAGACCCGGCCAGCATTTTGATGGAGCTGATCTGCTGGCTGCCAGTTCTGTTATGAATCTTGAGGTAATTTTGGATCCACAGTTCCTTGTATCTAATCACAGAATATTACTGTCTATGCAAGAAATTGGAAGGGTTTATTTTTTACCTGAAAATTATTGCCACAATATTCATGTTTCTTTCAATGAATGGGGATTTATCCATCACTTTCTTATACCCAAATTGTATTACAGGACTGCTGTTTATGCTGGCTTGCCTGCTGCTATTATCCATCCAGCAGCTTCTTAAACAGAAAATACTAATAGACAAAATTTCTCCTGAACAAAGCAAGCATTCTGTGTACTGACCGTGTAGTATTCCACCTAATTAATGTTATCATGTGAGTGTACATCTTAAAGTCTACCATACATGCTTAGCTGGATGAACTTTTCACGTTGTAAATACCTGTTTGATTTTCAAAATGCTCTAGGTCGTTTGTTCTTTTTGAGCCAAAGTCCAGAATTGCCCTGTTGGTGGTCAGGAGTTTTCATCATGGCCCCCTAGATTAGCATAGTCTTCTAAATCAGTCCATTTCTAAATCTCTATATGATAAGGAGCCCTAAAAATAGGATTTAGGGGCATCAAAGAAAGGCCCCTGCTAAAGATATCCTCTTTCTCATCCCTAGCACCATTAAAGTCAGTATGTTACGAATGTTCTCCATTTATTTTAATGTGCGTGTGAAACTTTTCTGGCATGATTTGAATCTTGCCTTTATTTTTGCAAAAAAAAAAAAAAAAAAAAAAAACTTCTCACCCCCTCTTTGCCCCCAGGTGCAATAAAGGGAAGCGGCAGCTCATAATGTGGCTAGCCTGCCCAAGAGAGTAAAGGGCACCTGGCACCCTCTTTCTCCCTCTCTCAGTCACATAAGGCAGCTCACGAGTAAACCCTTGGAATGGAAAATAATTCCTTCTTTCCTTAACATCTCACTCTCCTGTCAATAAATTTCCTCTCACAGCTTCTTCCTGGCTTCACTATCTCCCTCAGTAATTCCTTCCTCCTTATTAACTCATTTTTTAAAATATGTACCATGGCTTCACCCCATCCTCCTCTTTGCTGCTGTCACTCATGATATTTTTCACTCTGACCCATTGTTATCTCTCTACTCTTCCTCTGTTCAGTATGGCTCTCTCTTCTCTCATGCATTTTAATTGCTTTTCCTTGCTATTATCATTTGTATGTATTTATTGCTTGATGGGGCTTAACTGCACATCTGCCCCAAGGATATATCTATGTACATTTCTTCTTTGTCCTTCTTTCACACTTTTTACTTGTCACTTTAATCCAACAGCTTTTCAAAGTGATGAACTTGGAGGGTTTTTTAATATATTTCTCTTTCTTGGTCTCTGTGTTTTATTTCCACATCTGTAAAATGGCCCTATTTTCCTACCTCACAGAAGGGTACTTGTGAGGCTAAATACCTTAAAGATTGTAAGGTGCTCAGATGCTGTGATGACGGTTATGTAAGTATCATAGATATGTATTGTGACAAAGTTCCTCCTCTATCTTGGTGGGTCCTGCGCTTATTGGCGGATTTTCTTGCCTCAGAGATTCACCATGTGGGTTGGGGAACAGCCCAGAGACCTTCCCCTCTGGAAGAACCCACAGTCCAGGTCAATTGGGAGGTTTGGGGGGAACCCGGGCCCGCCCTCTACTCCAGGTTCCAGCCCAGGGCCCTGTGGACTGCAGCTGTCTATAGTGCCTCCTGTAACAGCTGCATGACAGCTACAACTCCCTGGGCTACTTCCCCATGGCCTCCTCCAAACACCTTCCTTATTCTCACCACAGGACCTTCCTCCTGGTGTCTGATAATGCTTGTGCTCCTCAGTCCTTCAGCAGCACACCCTCTCACTCTCAGCTCCTTGTGCCTCTTGCTCCCAGCTCCTCACACTCACCCCACAAACTGAAGTGAGCTCCTTTTAAAACCCAGGTGCCCTGATTAGCCTGCCTTAATTGATTCTAGCAGCTTCTTCTTAATTGGCTCCAGGTGTCCTAATTAGCCTGCCTGCCTTAACTGGTTCTAGCAGGTTCCTGATTACTCTAGTGCAGCCCCTGCTCTGGTCACTCAGGGAACAGAAAACTACTCATCCAGTGACCAGTATATTTGCCTTCTACCAGACTCCTGTACCCCACTGGTCTGGGTCTGTCACAGTATGTAATGCTAAGATGTCTGTGTTGTGTAAAACAGACTTTAAAAATGTAAAATCAGGATAACAATATTTACTGACATTAATGCAATGCAATGAGGCCTAATTAATGTTTGTAAAGATCTTCACTATTGACTGATTGAAAAGCATTAAGGCTCTGATTTGGCAAGCCACTTATGATAGGACTGAAGCATGTCTTTAGTAGCTTTGCTGAATCACGGCCTTTAAGAGCAAAGTATTGGTAGAAGGATTGTTGCTTTTAAGTTCCTACACTACAGATGATATTTTCCATTGTCTGTTTTATCAATTGTACCCATGACTCTAATATGTAAGGCTCAGTTCAAAATAATCCCTCTTCTGCACAGCATGCAAGCATGCACTTTAACGTTAAGCAAGCGACTCAGTTCCATTGAAGTCCAAAAGATGAAAGCACGAGGTAAGGTGCTGTCCTGAATAAGGATGGACTTAAGCATGTACCTAAGAAGTGCTTTCCTTTAGCAAGGCCTAAGTACTATGTCTAACCAACTCATATGCAATATTCCAGTATATTTCAGTAAAGACTGAGATTTTGTTGAGGGAAAATCTCTGGAGTGTTCATTTTAAGAGATCTAAGAACATGGTGAAGTTATAACATACATGTTCAGTAGTCCTTTGAGAGAGAGAGAGAGAGAGAGAGAGAGAGGCAAATCTCTGCATATGGGAGATATCAAGAATTTAAATGGCACTTTCCAGCATTGCGTTGTGATGTTTCCACCCATGTGTTAACATTTGTGTAACTCTTTGAGTGACACAATATACAACCAATTAATTTAATTCTTTTTTGCAAAGAGGGGTTTGCTGCATCTCTTAGCTACTGCTATGGAAAGGCTATTGAAAAACGAATCCTACTGCACACAGATCCTCCTGCAGCCAGTTAAAATAAAAACCTGACAGTTACAGGGAGTGGCATGCCTTTGTCAGAATTCCAGATTCCAAAACCCTTCTAGACTTGCATTAAAAATATGGATTTACCTCTCCACTCCCCAATGTGGCATAAAAGCCTGGAGATATTTAGCATCAAATAAGCTTTTAGTGGCCTGTTTCGAACACGCTAGAGCTTATAGCTGGCATGTTGAGTTACTGAAATGCCTAGAGAAGACCCAGGCAGTAAAAGTTGTGGCATAAAATGTTAATGGGCCAAATTCAAAGTGAGTCTAAACTTTAGAAGGAGTCAAAGAAGGTTTAACATAAGCCTTTTCCAGCCCTCTCAATAGGTATGTTATATCAGCTCGTGTTCCTTAAGACATATGTACTTATTTAGGGCCAGGCTGAGTCTAACAGAGTATAAGAAGAGCTAGCTACTCCAGAGGTGCGGAGAACAAGTCCAACTTCTTCATGTCAGATGAATTTCAGTGTGAGTAACTGCAATGCAATGCAAATTGGATGGAAGAGTTTAAACTACTTGTCTTCAGTAATTCAGAATGTATGAATTTATACCTCAGGGGGAATATCTAGGTATCACTGTGGGCTACCTCATGTTTCCTGTATAAGCAGCAGCAGTCAAAGCTATGTGAGTTGGCTGTATTAAGGAAGTAGAATAATATAAGCAATAGCTCTCTTGACAATAATATATGAATGCTATTCAGGTGTTCTTTAACTCATCTGCTACTACAAGAACAAGAAAGCATTCAGCTATAAAAGGAAACATTTAAAACAAATAGAAGGTAATGTTTATTTTATAAAAACAATTAGTTTTCTCTCAGATATTACTGTGGCAAACAGCATAGTGAGATTATAATAAGGATTGGACTTTTATGCAAACAAAATCAAGCTGCACTAGTTGGATAAAAATTGTAAGGACCATCAGTCTGCATGCTTCAGTAAATAAAGAGATCACCAGTTGGAGTCAGTGGGCTAAATTTTGCTTTCACCGACAGCACCGTATACCTGGGGAAATTTCATTGATTTAAATGGAGTTACTCCATCTCCCCACTTCTACATGGTGTAATTAGATGCATTTGCGGGTTTGCACATCTGCTCTAGAGCAGCCCTTATTAACTACTGTTAGAGACAGGATACTGGAATAGAAACATTATTGGCCTCATCAGGAATGGCAGTTTAGATGCTTCTGTGGATATATTCAGAATCCAAGATACAACTGTCTTGATAGAGATTTCAGGACAAAGAACAACCTAGGGATAATCATGGTACCTACCTTCTTACAGAGTGCTTTTCATCAGTAGATCGCAAAGCACTTTATACAGGAGGTCAGTATCAGATGGAGAAACTGAGGCATAGAGAGGGATATGACTTGCCCAAGGTCACTCATCAGACCAGCAGCAGAGCTGGGAATAGAAACCAGGTCTCCTGTTTCCCAGTCCAGGGCTGGACACACTGCCTCCCTAAGTAGCACACGTTTTCCTTTCATTGCCCAGCCTCTCATTTGTGGTGTTAATGGGAACGTTCGAATTTTAAACATTTAATGAATGCTTCTAAATATTTTGCATATTTAGAGGAAGGATTTATCATCCAGCCGGTGCAATTATCCTAGTATAATTTTGTACTATTTCTTTCCTTCTGTGGTTCAGAATATTTGACATCTTTACGTATGTGTGCTCTGTAGTGTTGTGAAGACAAAACACAGTCACTTTAAATCTATCTTCAGAGCCACTGTGGTGTCAGTAATCAATAACATCGGATGACTGTTTGCCTTATGCCAAATACACTCAAACATTAGGAATGCAGAATGGGGCAGAAACTTTACCATGAACAGCTTTGTGTTCCATCAAGACTCCATACCCTGGAGCGAGCAAGCGGAGTGTAAGCCTTGGTTCCCACATGCTGTTCCAACTGCAAGGATGGTTTTAACTGTATGTGACTTTTTATGGAGCTGCAGCCCTCCCTTGTCTGAACAGCTGGCAGACCCCAACATTTGGCCATAGTCACCTGTCCCTAGCAATCAGTGTAAATTGATCTCTGCAGCGGCACTGATGCTGTGGCCTAAACTTACTGCATTAATTATGCTGGCCCTGAGCTTACAAGCTTTTGGAGCTATTTTAAACATAACATTTGCAAGCTTGTAAACCAGGCAGCTGTGCACCTTGCACAGCTTGTACTTACTTTCAGAGTGCCAACTCCTGCCCTCACTGAAGTCATTGTCAGAATGTCAACTGACTTCACAAGGACCAGGAATTGCTCTAAGGAAAGGAATAATGTTCCCAGTTTATTGAATGCATGTCAGGCACTGCTTGAATTTTAAGGATGGTGGAGAGGTTCTGAATATCCTACACTGCTGTATGTTATCAGTGATAACTTGTGGCCTGTGAATGTGAACTATTAAACAGCCAGTTGCCCAAGACCTGCACAATTTCTTCACAAGTAAAACACAGCTCTTATGGCTATGCCAAAGAGGCAAGAGGACTAAGGAAGCTTTCTGCTCCATTTTTACCCTTGTACAATCTCAGGGCATTGTCACAGTCTCAGACAGCAAATCTAACACCTATTTATGAGCTGCTCCTTGATGGAACAAGCATGTGCTGCTGACCTTTCTCAAAGGTGGTAGTGAAATTGTGTTGATCCTGGAGGTGTTGTGCCTGCTGGAATGTTTCCAGAAGCTTCATCTGGGCTGATACCCATCTACTCCACTCTGCCATGGGCTGTGCCTTAAAGACATCATTCATACCATTGTTTGTGGACAAATGTTCTCTATCTTGGTTCTGTGACTGATTGTCTTTGATGCAAATGTGACCATCTTGTGGTTATGATAGATCTGTATGCAGGGGCGGCTCCAAGCACCAGCGCTCCAAGAGCGTGCCTGGGGCAGCAAACCGTGGGGGGCGCCCTGCCGGTCCTTGCGAGGGCGGCAGTCAGGCTATCTTCGGTGGCATGCCTGCGGGAGATCCGCCGGTCCCGCGGATTCAGTGGCAATTCGGCGGCGGGATACTGTCTGTATGGTAAAAGTGGCAAACTAATTTGCTAAGCAGTGATGTCTTAATGCAGCTGAAATATCTTTAAGGTCTCTGCGGCTCTGCCGTGCAGATTTGGGAATATGTGACCTGAAGCCAAAGACTGAAAATATCTCCAGAATTTTTTTTAGAGTCTAATCCAGAGTGTTTGGGACTTTAACGGGGCAAAAAAGTTGTACTTTACTAGACCAACCCCCCACCCCAAAATCCCAAAGCAATACACATTTCCCATTGTAGCTTCTTCTTGTGATATGGGTCCAACATCGATGCATAACATATTTTCTTTTATTTACATTTATCTGAACCTCAACAAACGTCCAGTTTCTATTTGGCCGAGTTTTGTGGAAAGGCCAGGATTGTTTTTTTATTAATCTGTGACACTTGCTAAACTAATGCCTGAGTGGCAAGCAAGATTGTACTGCATTCCTTGTTACTTAAAACAAACATATAAATATTTGAATATATTAGTGCTCTGTACAAATCTGCCAGAGGGATTTTGTTTTTAAATATGTGATCTTAAATCAAGCTGTAGGAGAGTTCTTCACAGCCTTAACAAAATAAATGATATTGAATCTTCAAACGGAAACAAAAAGAGTTTCTTTTAATAGAAACCTCCTGTCTCAAGTTTTCTTTATGGCAGTCTTGAGAGATGATGTAGAAAAGCAGGAAGGGTGAGCTACTGCTGGAATGGCATCAAAAAGAGCCTGTCTAGTGCCTAGGGAATGAGGAATATTGATGTGCATTACAAGATCTGTGACTAAAAGAGAGCTCCAGCAGAACACTCACACGTATGTTGCCATCTTCTTTGCTAATATGTCCCAATATACTGCATGGAGAACTTCAATGACTTGATTCTAAGCATTTCACTCTTTGTTTTTAGAGAAATGGTCTTTTGTTGATCCAAGGCCCATTCCATTTAGATGCCTCTAGTAGCAGCCTAAAGGCCAAAGTTTTCAAAGCTAGGTGCCTATAGCTAGGCCCTAGGGAAGTAGGCAAAAATGGGATTTGAATGTCTATTTTTTGTCTTTGAAAATCTCTCCTCCGATCTCTGTATAGATTTCACTAAGTAAATAAGTTCCCTGACTTTCTGAGGTGTTGAGTATCCAGCACTCCTACTGAAAGAGAGAAATGTTTACAATGGAGTCAGTGAAGTTCTCCAGGCAACACTCCAAGTACAGTGCAATTACCAACATAGGCATAGCAAAACAGACAACAGTCAATGCTAGAGCCTTTTCTTAGTCACAAATCTTCTTACGCTCATTAATATTCCCCAGGCACTTGGACAGACTCTTTCTGATGCTGTTCTGGCATGAGATCAGTACGTCTAACATCATCGCTTGACTTCAAGCAGAGCCACAAAAGGGTTCTGGACACACCAGCATGCTGAGTATATCTGTGCATTGTTTGTTTCTTATCTTGCTTTTGTCAAACTATGGCTTCTCCATTCTGCTGTGATGAATGCACTGTACCTTGTAATCAGATTTCGGCTTTGTAGATCCAGTGACACATCTCCCTTCACAGACAAAGGCAGACTTCAAAGTTTCTGTCAAAGTGTATACATGCAGAGGCGCTTCCTTTCCCACTACTAACGCCTGTATAATTAAGTTTGGTAGAATTTGGGTTTTTTTTAACAGTCCACTGATAACATTGATGATCATTAAACTTTTTTTATCAACTTTTACATTTTCACAGTTGCAGGAGGGGGGGGGGGGGGGGGAGAGGCGTCAGACAATAATTATTTAATGACAGATATTGAGATTCCAAAAGTTAAAGCTTTATAATCATTAAATCACAAACTGTCTATATCATGTCAAAATATACAAAATATCTTAAATCCCACTCGAAGTCCTCAAGTAGCATTTTTCTTACTTTTCCTAATCTGTACCTTTCAATTATCTATATTTTGTCTCTGTATGGTGAAATCCACATTTACTCACACTTCTCAATAATAAATAAATCCTTCCAAGCATATGTATGATGCTGTACTGGCATGCAGGGCTATCTGAGCCCTGCATCTGGCCAATGGGAAACTTCCCTGGCATAGGCACAGCATAGGGCTGCCAAGGGTAGAAAACATTGGTATGTGCAACATGCACATTGGTATGTGCAGCATGCTGGGGCAAAGCCAAGATGGCGGTGGGTTGCAGAGGAGTCCCTGTAGTGCATGCCACTGTAGAGATTCTGGGCAGTTGTGGGTTGCGGAGACTAATAATAGGTAGCAAAGGTAGGGCTGCCCGAACATACTGTTCCTAGCCACTTACCTGTGGCTGCTAGTGCAAGGGACATGACTGAAGAAAAGAGGATGAGTCTGGGTCCTCTCTAACACCTTAGTGATCCTCAGGTGCCAGAATACCCTCAGAGCTGCTCTGTTTCACCAAACCAGAGCAGAACCCAGATGCTTTCTGGATCAGTCCAGTGCAAATGTGACTTGCAGCCTCTATTTGCATGCTGCTCTGAGTACAAAGACATCAACATTGTATACTAGTGAGGTGTAAATCAGTGAGGGGGGGGAGGCTTTTTTTCAGTTTGGAATTTGCAAATTGACTTTGTGCCGCAGTCAAATGATAGATATGGAAAGTGAGAGTGTGATAGGCATAAACTAAACCCCAGTCCCAAACTTTGGGAAAGTTTTGATCTGGATCTGAACTTGGTGTTTTGGGCTCTTTTCTGCATGCAATATTTACCAGTGGATCATTAAAAACGTTGTAACATCCTACTCCTGCAATGCTATTCATTTCATCCTCTTTCCCAAATTAGACCCTGTGCTACTGGTATATTTAAACTGAAAAGGATGGTGGGGGAGTTGGGTGAATGGATCCAGAAAATATTCCATCTCTAAATTCTGTAATGGCTCTAAATAGAAATGTACTGTACTCTGCAGAAACAAATGAAATGTCAATCCAAATAGTGCTGTCATTCATGAGAAAATCAGTGACACTGTGGTAATCCTGTTTCTAAAACTGCACTAATTATATAGCTTCAGCCTTCATCTATTTTTTCCATTTTTGTGGAGGAACAGCCGATATTTTAGAGTCATCCAGAGCAACCTGTCAGAGTGGAACCTCCCATTTAATGTATCATAGTTGACGTGCTGTCCTTTTGGTTATGTAACTGGAAGAATATAACGTGGCTTAAAGGAAAACAGAGGATGGGCTAATAAATGAACTTTTGAAGAAAGCACACTGAGGGCCCGATCCTTTGCTGCAAATCATCATATGGAGCTACACTGACTTACAGTAACTGAGGATCTGACCAATATCAATCAAGTGCATCAGGTCCTAATTGCTGTTTACTGTGAATAATAAGGGCCTTTCTGAATCATGTTTGCATGGGAAGGACCTGGCCTGTGTATCAATTAATGAAGGAAAGAGGAATGTCTCAGAAAACCTTGTTCATGTCTTTATAAGTTACTGTATGAAATAACATCTTAAGGTCTCCACAGGATAGTCCCACTGGCTGGTATTGTGGCCAGGCTTCACTTATATGTACAACCTTGAAATGAAAATCATTCTCTCACATCAGAGCTGTTTGGTAAATGGGCCTCTCATTTAATTCTGTAGTATCTCTTTTGATTGGAGTTTCAGTATTGCGTTCCATGAAGCATCAAGATTCATTTGTTTGATAAATGAAAAAATGTTTAAAATGGATCAGGCTGCAATGACATTTTTGTTGTAGGTGTCTTTATAAATCATCTCAACGACTCTAAAGACATTGCCAGATTAATTTATAAGTGTCCTCAATATTGATGCTCAAGGGTTACAGCAAATCTGTGACTTGTTGAAGGGTTAGGTCAAATGGTAGGTTATTAGTGAACTATCAAAGGGAAAAATTAATAGACCTGCTACCCAATGATACAAAATAACACAAATAATTTATGACTGGTGCATTCCAAGGATTGTCACTTGCTTGTAGCTGGTGCTGAAACAAAATCAAGAGAAACCTTGAACAATTAGGACATAAGCAGGGTTGACAGTGGCTCACTTAGTGGCAAAGATTGCGGCAACTGAGTTATCTAGACTAATCTAAGTAGCAGACACTCTATGCCCATGCACTGTGCACTACTACTCAATGTGATTGCACATGTGTGGAAGTACTTTACTTTCTACAGTGAATTTTTCCCCCTCCTCATGTCACCATGATCACTTCGGTTTAAAACAAAAAATTCTCAAATGTTAGAGGCCAGATCCTCAGCTGCTGTAATTCAGTGCAGCTATATTGAGTACAATGGATCTATGCACATGATTAAAATTAAGCATGTGCTTACATGCTTTGCTGCAGCTTGCAGGACTTTTCTGCATATTTCCTGTGAGGTTGGTTGGAGGATGATGCACATTTTCCTTAAGTGCATCACATTCCAAACTCCCCACAAGCATGGATGCCACTTATTTGCTTGTGTAACTTTAGTTGACTTCTGAGCTAATGGTAAGTCAATAGGAGCTTTTGCCATTGATTTCAAAGGGAGCAAGACACATCTAGTGTCAGAACATCTGGCCCATGTTGTTTTTTGTATTGCACCTGCAGTGCTGTAACTACACACTAGCACGTTAAACCTTTCCCAGTTAAAAGGTCCCATGAGCCTTTTCTTCACTTGCATCCTTATTGGGTCCATGTGGCTGCAGCTACAGTGTTTGCCTTGAAAAATTAAATGCCACAGCTACCAAGCATATGCTGGGGTGACAATACAAACTTAAATGGCATTTGAACAGATGTAAAATTCCCTTATCCCATCCCACAGGCTAGTTAGCATCCTTTGTGACAATATAGATAGGATTAAGATAAATTATATGGAATAACATGCTATTTGTCTTCCTCTAAAATACAGTTCTCATTAAGAGACCTGATGAAATCTAGTTAGTTACCTTTGAAGGCTGAGTTGCCCAAAATGTTGCCATAGCCATGAATCAGCCCAGTGGACTCTTAGTAATTGTTGAATGTATCATGGGTACTTATGGCCCCCGTTACCACAGTCTCTGGGCACCTCACATTCTTGAATGTATTTATCGTCACAAAACCCCTGTGAGGTAAGGAAGGTCTATTTTCCCCATTTTACAGGTGGGGAACTGAGGCACAGAAAGACTAAGTGATGTACTCAAGGGTCATAGTGGACATCTGTGGCAGTGCAGGGAACTGAATGTGGCTCTTCCGAGTCCCAGGCTGATAGTAATTGGTTATCACTCATTCACTGGCAGCCCTGATATTTTCGATTTTCTGAATTCAGCACTTTTAAAAATGATTTTCTCTTTACACTTTGTACTAACATGAAGAAACCACCCTTTCATGTGGGATACACTCAAAGTAGTATTTAAGGATATACAGACACAAAGGGAAAGGTCTGAACAAAGAGCGAAAGGAGAAAAGCTTCAAACGATTTAGCTGTATTGAAAGAGTCCCTCATCTTTGCTGACTGATAGCTGATAGCTGGCCTACCAGCCTTACCAGGAGGTGAGTAAGCATGATCAAAAGTAGCCCCCTTCTTCTTTAGTCAAGGCATATCATTCTTGTGAGCTAAAATCCTTTCCACGCTGATGCCTGGGCTCCACATTAACCTCTCTCTTTCTGAGACTGGACAGGACAGTTTAATTATAACGTTGAATGATTCTCAAGAAAAAAATATAGGAACATGCTGTGGGAGAAGGAGATAGTGAATAAAATCAGCATGAGAAAAAATGCTGGGGGGTTTATGCTCCCTTAGTAGTAGTTGTGTTCAATCAAAATGAGCTAATTTTACTTGCTGACTAGTTGCAGGTGATCCTCTTCTGGGGCTTGATCCTGCAAGGTGCTGAGCACTCTGACCCAGATCCAATAAAGCACTTAAGCATGTGCTTAACTTCAAGCACATAGTTAATCCCATTAACTTCAGTAAGAGTCTATGCACTTAAAGTTGTTACCTCTTCCAGCAAGAGCTGTGGGGACAAAAGCTAGGATCTGGAATGGGTTATTATGCGTCCTGTTCTCCATCCTTTCACCTCTTCTGGCTCAAATCCATTTGACCCTCTACAGCTAAAGTTGTCTTCCTTGCCTACTGCTCTGATCATGTCTCACCATATTCTTCAGTCCCTCCATTGGCTTATCTTAGTCCACAAGAATTTCAAACTCTTTGTTCTCACCTTCAAGGTTCAGCACAGTACTGCTCTGGTCGACAGCTTCTCAGTTTCCTGTCACACGCTCGTTCGTACATTACATTCTTACAACTCTGCCTGCCCACCACGTATTTTCAGTGAAGATACAGCCCTAGTAAAACAAGGCAGCTGTTGTTTTAACTCAGCTACTCAAAATAACCCCAGGGGTGATTTTGCAGCAAGTGGCCTGGGTTAAAACTACAACCGACCTGTGTTCAGAAGGATTGTGATAGAGGCTGTGCCTTCACTAGGGGGAAAAGGTGAATTTTTAACCTCTGTCGCAATCCTTCCGAAGACAGGTCAGTTGTAGTTTTAACCCATATTAGTTGGTTGAGGTAAACCCCTAGGCAGAACTGTACCAATATAAAAGGACGTGAACACCTATTAACAAGCATTAATTGAAATTAATTCCTTGGTGCCCTTTCCTATAAAGCAAATATCCTTCTTAACTGGAGCTCTAAGTGGTGCTAGCTGTGATGTTTGTGTTAACTCAAAGGTCACTTTGAAACTGTCTCCCTTAGTCACTTCCAGGCAATATCTCCATGCAGACTTATCAGAGCCATGTCCTCTTAAAAAGGCAGTTCAATTGCCCTTTGTAAAGCAGGGTACTTTCCAATTTGTGCCCTTAGGGTTCTACAGTTGATTTTGCAGGAAATATGCTACAGGGATATTAGAGAAGAACAAAGGCCAAATGTGATTCTGGTGTATAATCATTGCCAAAGCCTCTTATGCCCCTTCTCATTAGTCAGCTCTGACTTCATTTCCGAATATCCCAATGCTATGAGCAAGTTATTTTGTTTAAAGAATGAATTGAAGGCCCGTGACAAACTGCCTGATTTGCTTTATCTGAGATTCACCCACCTAAGCATTGATAATGCCTCATTTTGATCAATTTCACCTCCTTTGTGTATTTCAAGCACATCCTTTGAGCGCCTGGGTCTTGCATTCTTAAAACTTTAGAAGAACAAGGAGTTGTTTTGTGCCAGATACCTAACTCAGGTGGTTTTGTATGTGTGCGTTTGTTTAAGCGATGACTAGGAATTTCTCTGATGCAGAAATCAATGTGAGTCTATTCAAATACCTTTCTACATGTTTTCGTTTCTAGATCTAATAATGTCTTTATAAAGAGACAGCTTAAATCAGCACCACCTCTGTTAAAATAAACAAGAACTACAGAGAAAGCAAAATTCAGTGTTGAATTTCCTGCTTATAAAGTCATAGCACTCTGAAAGCTACTTATGTTCAGAAAGTTCCTCAGTCTATGTGAGTAGAGGTAAGTTCAGTCTATCTAAGAAGCTGCAAAACTCTGTAATACCCAGGTGAAACTAGGTAAACTGACCCCATTGCCAGGCAAAAGAAGGGTCACTTTCAGTGACTTCTACAGTACCTGAACCTCTCATAGATGAATAAGGTAGTTCATTTAAATTACTGGAATAAGAGAGAACATCTTGCTAACCTTTTAAGAGGCTCTCATATGATTTATTTACTACAAAGTGCATGGCTTTTAATTATAATGGGCATGGCTTATCACTCTTGCAGTGCCAACTTGTGTTAACATTTCCCTTAAATTGGCCTTTTATGTTTGCAGTGTTAAACCTCACCAAAGCCAAGCTATACCAAAGCCAAGCTATACCACACAATGATTACTATAACAATACCTAGCTCTCATAGACTACTCTTGAACTGGAAACCTCAAAGCAAACTTTATAAAGGTCAGTATCTCTATTCCCCATTTTATAGACAGGGAACCAAAACACAGAGAGACTCAGTGAGTTGCCCAAGGTTATCTAGCATACCAGTTACAGAGCCAGGTATAAAATTCAGGTCTTCTAAATCCCACTCCAGTGTCCTATCTAATGGACACACTGCCTAATTAACAGTCTCCTATGGAGACAGAACTTTCAACACATCCAGTCACATGACCTGCTTCACACTTTAGCCATATTAGATTTGTTCAGGGAACAACTGAGGTAATGAGTATAAGTTAATTTTATAAATGCCAATGGCCAGCTCCTCAACTGTGGTAAATCAGCATAGCACCACTGAGTTCAATGGAAACTGGCAATTTATCCCAGCTGAGGATCTGACCCTTAATATATCTGTCACTGCAGAAGGAGGAGGAGATTAAGGAACATATCACAGCTGCTGGGCCACCTTACTTTTAAAACGATAACATGAGATGCATCTATACCGTACTAGGTTCTGTTACTTTCCACGAGAGTCACATGCATTCTTTCACTTTTATTTCTAAGACATAATGGCATTTTGGCCAAGACATTTCACATACACTCTGCCTGGATGCCATCCTGGAATGGGAAACCTAAGATCACCTCCAAAACCAGGTCTGTCACATAATACACAGAGCTGTTGTATTTCTTGAACACTTTATTCAATACAACCTTCCAACTTAGATTTATTAAAATCAGTATTTAACCCCTTCTGGGAGGGTAAAAGATACATATACAAGTTATGTATAAGCACATTCATCATCTAGCTGTGAAGCTCTGTAGAGACATATTGAAAGGCCCAGTCCCTGTTTGAAGAAGTTCAAATTTAATTTCTACTGACTAGCCTGAGTTTGAGTCTGATCCCAAGCCCACTGAAGTCAGTGGAAAGATTTTGATTGACTTCAGTAGACTGGGCTTAGGCCTTCACTGCTGGGCAAACACCAAGCTACAGTTCTCATAGACTCATAGACTCATAGACTTTAAGGTCAGAAGGGACCAATATGGTCATCTAGTCTGACCCCCCGCATGATGCAGGCCACAAAAACTGACCCCCCCACTTTCCCTTAACTCTGCTGTTGAAGTCCTGAGATCGTGATCTAAAGACTTCAAGTTGCAGAGAATCTTCCAGCTTGCGACCCCTGCCCTATGCTGCGGAGGAAGGCGAAAAACCTCCAGGGCCACTGCCAATCTACCCTGGAGGAAAATTCCTTCCCGACCCCAAATATGGCGATCAGCATAACCCCGAGCATACAGGCAAGAATCTCTAGCCAGACCCTCATTTTACCAGCGATGGCCGTTATTGCCTAATTGATTAGAATCACGTTCTGTTTTGCTTAAACTAAAGGAGAGTTTTTTCACCTCCATAAGATAATGTCAACTCTATTAAAAATAAATAACACCTCTCTCTCTCTCTAAAAAAGTGGGGCTTATAATTAAATTTAAACAACATATGCATTTCTTTCCAGTTTAAACAACTTTTAAATTATCAATCACTTAATTATGTTTTGGGAACAGCACAGCTATTTGAATACCGATTTAAGTAAGTCATATATAAATAAGGAGCTAGCATTCTCCCAGCCAGTACAAGCATCCGTGTTCTAGGTCCGCTAATTCCATTCCTTTTAAGGAGTAAAAGCTTGATACCATAGGTTTTGTAATTGGCCCAATACTTCTGGTTCTGTTGGTCCATATTATGAGGTCTGATTATTAAGTAAAAATCAATGTATGCCTTACAATTGATATTTGCTGTTTTATCAATACCAACAAGCAGAATTGCAAATTCAGAGAGATACCAGTGTAGACAGAGAGCCATGAGACAGGTATTCATTTTGATCTTATATTGTGCTCTTTAGTTGTCCTATATTCCTATATATGGATTTGATCCTCTGCTACCAATTAAGTCAATGGGAGATTGACCCATCTTCAATGGGAGCAGGATTGGATCCATTATGTCCATTATACATTAGATTCTCAGCGCCAGATCCTCAGCTAGTGTAAATGGGTATAGGTCCTCTGGAGTCAATGGAGCAACACCAATATTTACATCAGCTGAGGATCTGGCCTCATAGGAAGCTCCCAATACCATCATATATTTTGAGGAGGCTCCATTCTGAAATTTGAACAGTCCAGTCTTTTAAGGATTTAATCTGCTAAATGGTAAGTAATCTGAAATCAGGAAGTAAACTTGTGTTTGTTTTTTTCCTTTTCTTTTTCTGTTTATGTTTTATAAGAGACAGGGTCATTTTACATTTTAATAAAGGATAGCCATATCCCTGAAATACCTTTTAACAATGGGCCAAGTAAATTGAAACGTTTAATTAATGGAAGTATAATACTGGCATGGACCTCTGAGTCATGGGTAACATTAAAAAAACAGAGGCCACCATGTTATCCATTTGCTTTTAGGTCATGTTCATTTCAAGCAATGTTCAAATTCCCCAAGTTCTTAAAACTGGTCAAGGACTATACAAACCAGCATGATTGTATTTTGTCCTAGTCAGCTTTAAAATTAAGATTCAAAATATGCCCTACGGGTTGGGGATTTGCATGCTATTACCAGCAAAATAGATGAAGGAATATTTTCAAAACAGCATTTTATGTCTTGTTGATGGAATGAGATGCTATACAGATAAACAATCAAGCTGTTTATCTTTTACCTTCATGCATGTATCTTTAAGTGCACAACTGTTTTTCATATTTGATGAGACATAAAAATATAGACATTGCAGGATGTGATCGGGGTGTAGCGGGGTGGTGACACGCTCCAGCCCTGGGAGAGGGCTGGCAGGCTGTGAAAGAACGACCTGGGCTGATTGGGGAAGCAGCCACAGCTGGGCCACGCCCCAATCAGGGCCCAGCTGGCCCTATAAAGGCTGGGAGCCAGGAGCAAAGACGCAGTCTCTCCCTGCATTCAGAGAGAGAAGGGCCTGGCTGCAGGAAGCTAGAGACAGAGTACCTGAATGGAGCAGGGCTGGGGACAGGCTGAGGAGCTCCAGCCTGGAAAGCCCCAGGCTGCAGCCTAGCAGAAGGCCAACAGGTAATGGGGGTTGCAGAGGGCAGCCCAGGGGTAGGCCAAGGCAGCAGGTCCAAACCCAACCTGGCCTATGTTGAGTAGGGTGATACTGCAGTCTGCCCCAGGGCACGGGGGCTAGATGATGACTGGCAGTAGCCTTATAATGAGGTGAGGTGGAAATAGTGGGTGGGGGTTCCCCGGGGAGGGGAGACCCTAAGACTGAGGGGTTACTGCTAGGGGGCAGCACCCCAAGTACAAGGGCACCGGGGTCCAGGGAGGGACACGGGAGGCCAGAGGACAGGTGGAGAGGGCAGACAGGCGGACAGGCCTGCAGAGGGTGCTCCGGAGCTGGAACGAGCTAATTCCCGGACGTTACCAGCAGGAGGCGCCACGGGGGTGAGTCCTGCATGCCTACGAGGGGGAAAAACTGCCTTGAAAGAACACAGAATTGAGTATTTGCTGGTAAAACAGACTGTGTTGCAAACTTAGTCTGTCCCCAGTGGAACCTGAGAACCTCACCATCTCACAGTTCAGCCCTAGAGGCTGTGTTGAGTCTGCTTACTGTACAGTATGGTACCAGAAGTGTGCAGTAGCTACTGACAGTTACATCTGCAGTGCTAGCAAATTTCAAGGACCAAATGACTTCATGAGAAAGCTAAACCCCCAAAACATCACTAGATAGTTTATCAAGGTGGTCTTCATATACTGATGGCACGTTTGGGTTTCTCAGCACAGCGTTAGGGAGAAAGTCTCAGACAATTCATTTAAAGAAAAGGCAGTTGATATGATACACGCCATCTGTTTAAAATTATCTGCTAAAACAAGTGAAAATGGAAAAAGACTGTTTATTCTGCAGATGTACAGGAAGTTCACAGACACCACGACTGGTAATGACTAAAATTGAATTTGAAATGAAATATCCTTCACTCTGTGTGCCCAGTAGTGTTCAGAGTTTGAGGAAACTGGTTCACTTCCAATTAAATCTGGGCAATTTCCCTGACAATATTTCAAAATGTACCCCTTTGCCAATAATTCAGAGGACATAAAAATGGAATTTTAAAGGTGATTAGAACAGGTTGCAGCCATAATACATTAAGTCTAATATTAATAATTCACTTTTTCATGACAATGGAGTAATGTGCAACAAACTTCTGAGATACTTATACCACATCATGTCTTTGACTCTTTAATAGGTAAGTCCTGTCCCAGATTAACAGGAGAACAAGGGGCACAGAAGTCCCTTATTCGTACCCCAGGGAACTCTGCGCCAGTTATTACTTATTGTTATTACATTAACATCTAGAGACTCAACCAAGATCTGTATCCCCAGGATCAAGATGCTGTATTTCCACATGGTAAGAGACAATCCTTGCCTCAGAGAGCAAGAACATGAAAGGAAGGACTATTATCCTTATTTCACAGATGGGAAACAGGTACAGAGCGATAAGGTAACTTACACCGGGTCCCGCTGGGGGCCTGTGGCAGAAATGGAAGTTGAACCCAGAGTCCTGTTCTTGTGTCTTAACCACAAGCCCATCCCATTTCTCCTCTGCCTGTTGTGCAGATACCCAGGCTGGGATAGAAAGGGTTGTGGAGTGTCTCTGCAGTTAGAACCTGTGGGGCTCCTGAAAGGGCAGGGAGGACATGCAAATGAGCCCTCGACACCTTGATTGGACGCTCATGAATCTTGCCCCTCTCTTCGTCCTGAACAGTCACTGAGCAGCAGTGAGTCTAAGGGTCTCTGATTCAGAAGAGGACACTGGGGATGAAGGAAGAGTGATTTTCTGCAGGAAGGGGAGATTGTGAGTGATCAAATCTGGCCACACAGCTGAGGATACAGTTAGAGAGCCATACATAGTTCTCCCCATTTGTTAAGCTATTATAACAATACCTAGTTACCTAACTTTGAGATGTTCTGTGAGATTTGATTAGTTAACACTTGTAAAGCACTTCAAAGGTCAAAAGTCGTAAGTGTTGTTATTTTTCTGGAAAGTGTGAATTAAGGCTTGTCTACTCAGGGACACCCTAGGAAAAATTAATCCAAATTGACTAAAGGTATAGATTTAAAGTGGATTAGTTAAACTGCATTAAACCCTGCGTGGACACTCTCATTCAAAATTAAAGTAGCCTTAATTTGATTTATTTTAATTCACTTCCAAAGTGAAAGAAAAAAATCAGCCAAAGATGCCAATCTTCCTGAAACGTTGGGAAGTTCAGACCTGAATTCAGTTCTACAATTTCTGCCTCCAGCCAGTCCACAGTGAAGTCCCTTGTGGTCTGTGGGGAGTAGTTTGAACAAGCAACACACTCCTGGTTGAGCTACTAGTAGCCAAGCTGCACTTGCCTCTGCTGGAAGTCACTATTTGTATCAGTGTTTCTTACACAAGATGGTTCTCAGTGGAAATCCTGAAACATATAATAGAAACAAAGCCAGGGAATCTTGTACTCACTTCACTCTCTGTCCTCCCTCACTTGAGATCTTGTGCAGCTGGTGCTGGGCATTACATTTCCTCTCTGCCCACCTAATGTGAATACAGAATATGCATGTATATTTTGGTCCCCTGTTGCAATTCATTTATAAAGCAGCTGTTTCTGTTTCCAGATGATAAAGATCAGCCTTCAAAGAGAAGAGTGGCTGTTGTTTGTTTGCTTTAAAAAATTAATGCAGGATACCCAAGTAATAAGTACACTTCCTCAAGGGAATGAGCAGCACAAGAAATATTTCCAGTATATACATTCAAGTGAACAATCAGAATAACTGGCCTGACACTGCCTCACATGGGAATTCTCTTCCAAGTTTAGTACCATTTATCAGAGGACCTCAACATGCTTTGCAAAATTGACCCTATGAGAGAAGTAAGGGTTTTCTGGGGGAACTCTGCATTGAGCAGGGCAGCCACCTCTGAAGACAAATAATAAGTTCCTTCATATTGTGCATTGGAGTGCTCCATGAGTAGCCACTGATGCTCATATTAGACTTGAATTAAGAAATGTGCCTCTGCCCACTGAAAATTGAATTGTGCAGTCAGTGAGTAACACTGCTGTTAGGAACAGATTGCTAGTGGCCTAGTTTCATACATAACTACCTCCTGATTTCCATCTCCTGCAACACCCGCCAGGAAACTGATGGGAAGCATCCACTCAACAGATGCTATTAAGGATGAAGTGAAAAACTTACTGGAGGGCAGAAATGGAATGCCTGTGACGTGTCATCTTTCCATGTGTATTTTATTTGGCTTTGCTGAAAGCATGCAGAGTTTTGACTACTAAGCAACAGTCAATTAAAAATGTATTTAAATAAGCTGTAAATCCATTCCAATCAGTGTATACGGACAGGAACATATGTTTTGTATGGAGCCAAGCTAGTGTGCATAGTTTTGAATAACTGATGAACTTTTTTCACCCAGGTGTGTGTGAATTGATGAAGACAATGCTGGGAAGAGGAATTGATTAAAACAACTGCAACCGACAGCTGCATATACTCTAGGTACAATAACAAATGGTGATGCCAACATCAATGAACTCTTTTGCTTACAATTCATGTAGCAGCACCTCATTGTACCTCGGTAATATATATGCTATCCAATATCTATCTTTCCTCATTACACATCATTGTTTTCCATAGTGCTTTGACACTAGATGGTTATATCCGTAACTGAATAATGGCCTCCCTGGTTGTTATAGGAAAATCATACAAACGGATAAGGAACGTAAGCAAAAGAAGCATTCAAGTCCGAATAGGGAAAGCTTTTTCCAACATACACTCCCCTGTGGAGTTTCATTAACAGTTGAATGTAATTAGCCCAACCCACTTCAACATCATGATGAATGACCTCCCTAAGGAAATGAGTACAGGGATCAGGTTATTTTCTGACGACTGTGCCATATGGACCAAACACAGAAAGTGCTGCCAAAAGAAATAATGATGCCCTTAAGAGAAGGCCAGAGTGGGGAAACAGGTAGGGCTTCATATTCTCCATAGACAAAACTAAGGGAATGATCTTCCCAACAAGGAAATTACAAAAAAAACGTAGTTATGTCTACGTGATCAACCGATAAATACAATGAAAAATTACAAATTCTTAGGTGTGATATTTTATAACAAGCGCACTTGGAGAGACCATTTTGCAAGTATTGAAGATAAATGCAAAGCCAGATTTAACTTACTTAGAAGTACGTATTTCTGGGAGTGGATAAGAAAACAGTGGTAATGCTACACAGAGAGCTACTTAGACCAATTATTGAGTATGGCTGCCAGCCCCAGGCTTTTGGATCAGCAGCGAATACAAATCTGGGACAACTAGCCTATAAACAAGCACAGGCATTGTGTATTGCATGTGGTGCCTTCATCATGCCACCTCTGTGTGTACTACAGATAGCTGCCGGTTTTAGAATGAAGCTCCCTAGAACTAATCCTTTTGGGCCAAAGTACTGTAATAGAGAAGATGACAACACTAGGCTAACATATAATGATTGTTGGGAATTAAGTGGATAAAAGATCTAAATGAAAAGAAAGGACTGAAAGATCTGTAGCTATGGGAAAATACACTGTCAATGGAAAACCATCCTCCCTGAGATAGACATGTAAGTATATAATGAAATAATTAAAAGACTGATAAATATACAAGATATAGCAAATCAATATATTTGTGATAATTGGGGACAATATTGATGTTGTCAGATATAAACTGGTGGCTCCAAAGAGGACGGAACAAGAAAGCCATAAGGATAGCTTTGTATTTGTCTTTACAGCTGAGCTAACAGGGATTATGCTAGAACTAAATTGGACTTTAGATGTGCAGCCAGCTGCTGTGGCTATCCTGTCTGACTCCTTATAAGGGCTGCAGGCAATTTTCACTGGTAAGTCTGACAGCAGAAGTGATATTCTTAATGAAATATTACTGTTAACAACTGATCAGCCACAGTTGGTTATAGTCATCATATTATCTTATCATCATATCTTGCTTATGTTTAGGAATCTTTGCCCCTCAGAGTCCAGGCAGCATAAAGAGAACCAGTTTCTCCTTCTCAGGGGTTTTTATCCCCTTCACCCCAGAATCCAAGCTGATGGGATGAGTTCATGTGCACCTCTCCACTTCCTGGACAAGGTCTCTGTCCTTTCATGCTACTTAATGCCTCATTTGCCTTCAGTGGGCCATCTTGTGTGCAGGACAAGCACTCTACCTTAATTAATGCTTCTTTTCCTGTTTGTTACACAATTACAGAGGTGTCCAATGCAAACACTCAATATAACTTTATACCATGGGATACAGATAAGTCAGATTAATACATGCAGCATTCCATAAAGTCTAAACACTAAACTTATTCTTATAACACAAATATCTATTTTAACTATACTAATCCACAGATGAACCAGCCTAGTTTCCAACTATGCATTTATCATTGTTCAGTTAGGCCCTGCACCTTGGCATGAGCTGGCACCTGCTCTGCCAGTGTCACAGGGGGCAGCAGACCAGGGAGAGCTAACCCCCAGATACAGTCACAAGGGAGCACCCCGGTGGTGAGTGTACCCCAGGATAGCTGGAATGAACCAGGCTTTCCCAGGGTTGAATCACATTGCAAATCTATAGTCAAGGGTCATTTTCAATGAATTTGTGTGATTTCACAGAAAGTGGGATTAGTAGTTGTCTTGGAAAATACCATGTGAATTGTCCTGCATACCCTGTCACAACAAGCGTGGCTCAAATCTGAAATACAGCATGAACTCTGAACGCTGTGACACTGCACCCCATAGTCTTCATAAAGATATTATTATGATACAATTATGGCATAATTCTGATGTATTTTATGCAAGATAGGTCATGTGAGATATCATTAAAAAGGTTATGATTTGCTGAACATGATGATCCTATTTGCATGCATGTATCATTTTTGCATCTGGAGTTAGGAATATTGACTATGTAAATGTGTTACAAATGTGTTTACACCTGCGGAACACCCACTAGGCAAAAAGCTCTCAGTCTAGATGGCTGGCTTGGAAGGGCCATTCAGGTTAATGAGCCATTAGGAGAAGTTTGTTTTTCTGAACCTGGGGTGTCTTCCTGAGGACTCTACAAACAGCCTCCCACTCATGGCTGCTGTGACACTACAGAGACATGTGACCAGATCACCTGATGCTGGACTCCATCTTGGGATACTAGTATTTTTCCACTGACTGGCATGGGAACCAAGCTCTGAAACAAAGGGATCACAGCATATGCAAAAGCTATTTAAGACAGGGGAGTGACATCATCATGGTTCTTCACTGACTCCCCACCCAGACTCTTGGAAACACCTAAGGAACAGAGAGACTGAACTGGGGGAAGTGCTGGGCCCAGGCTAAAGGGATTTTTAGCCTGTGACTGGAACACCTGAGGATTTTAAGCTGTAAATTAGTGCAGCTTGCCCCTTAAGAATCTGTAGCCTGCTGATATCATCATTTAAGATGAAATTTGCTACTCATATCCAATCTATGTAGTATTTTAAGCTTTGTTTGCGTGTTTTGCTTATTTGCTAGGTAATCTGCTTTGAAATGTTTGCTATCCCTTATAATTACTTAAAATCTATCTTTTGTAGTTGTTGAACTTGATTTTGCTTTGTCAAAAAACAGTGTGTGGGGGGAAATCATAACTCGGGGTGAAAAGCTGTTGTATATTTCCCCTCCACGTGGGGGGGGCATTTCATGAGCTTACGCTGTACAGTTCTCTGTGCAGTGCAAGACAGTATAATTTTGAGTTTGCAGCCCAGAAGGGGGTGGTGTCTGAGTAGCTGGGAAATTCCTTAGCTGAAGCCTCCCCAGGCAGAGCTGATTACAGCGTTCATATGTAACTGCAGCTGGGTGTGTCCCTACCTGTATGTGTGCTGGTAAAAGTGAAGGCTGGAGCCTGGGAGAGGGCTTGGCAGGCTGGTGACAGCAGTACAGTGTAGAGGGAGCCCAAGCTGGGCAGTCGGGGGGCTCAGTGGTACCGCAGTTCCAGATGGCACCCCAGTGGGGAACCCATCACAAACACATCTGAATGTTTATGAATAAATAGAAAAAGCAAAGTTTGCCCAAAGCGTCAAATAGTTCTTGGACACAAAGGCCCAGATCCTCCAATGTGTTTAGGTATTTCAGTGAGAGTTGGGTACGTAAATAACTTTGAAGATGTGGACCAAACAATTCTGAAGGGAAAAAAAGTCACTGCTTGTTTATGATTGCAGGTTGGACTCAAACCCAAACTGCTGTCAGGTGTGTAACAGATTTAAATTAAAACTTCTGCACAGTCCTACAGCCCTCTAACCTCACATTCAAATCAAATATCCCTTAAAGCAATACTTTCACAGTGGTGCACAGGTATTTAGCTATTTGAGTCTTGTTAATATCAAACCCTATTTTAAAAAAATCAAAACATAGGATTTCTCATGTCACATGACCTCTTAGATGCATTCAACCTAATATTCTGCATCTAGCAATGGCCAGTAACTGATGCTTCAGACGAAGGTGGAAAATCACCCATATTGCAGCTATAGTAGCTAATTGGAGAATCTTATAAAGGGACTGATGGAAAAATTACTTCCTAACCCCCTATAGTATTAAAAGCTTATACTCTGAAGCATGAGATCTGATTGCACTTCCTGTAATTTTGGGGTAAAATTTACCTCCTAATGTCCTCTCACCCTGGGTGAACGCTTCTGGAATACTATAGAGAGAAGGAAAAATGCAGCTATTTTTCTTACTTAACTTTTTCTAAAGTTTCCTAGTATCATTAGTCAATTATGTTTTATTTCTCCTACCAAAGACTATTTAAAAACCTATGAAAGTGTTCTGAAGTCAGGCTTCATCAATCCTGATCAGTTCAGAGACTGGAAACCTAAGCTAGAGCAATTACTGTTGCAAACTTTGAAGAGAGTGGTTTAATGTTATAGCCTGCATTATTAAGTTGTGATAAATAGGTTCATCTTGTATCTACACCCCAGAGCTGTTGCTATTTCAGTTTTACAAGTTTTAGTAGAGATGTGGCCCATCAGAATTTTCAGATTATATATTTTATTCAGAAGGTACAGGAGGAAGTGTTGATGCTATTTTAGCGGCATATGTTTTGATTATTAAAACAGACAATTCAAGACACATTTGTTTCAATTTATTCCTCAGGTCCTTAGAGAACACAGTTTCTCTAAGTTGGTCCAAGATGCAAAATTGTTATAGATGATGTCACATGACGTTTGATAATTTGACAGCTGCTCTTAACTGAGCATTGCTTCAGCTTCTTGCTGATTCCAGTATGTGCCATCTGACTACTGTATTTATTTATATGATAGGAATTTGCCAGGAACCCTGATCAAGGCCCTATTGAACAGTCAAGTAACAAAACAGTGCCTGTCCCTTACAATCTAGGGTCAGATCCAAAGCTGGTGTCAATCAGTGTCTCCACTGATTTCAGTGGAACTAAGCAATTTACACCAGCTGATGAGCTAGCTCTAGTGGTCAGACATGATGCCACAGCTGGTGAAACAGACAATTAGGGAGGATGAAGTAATCAAATGAACAGAGATGAGCAGATGTCACAACTCACCGTTTGCCTGACCAATGTCTCAGATAATGCCAACCGATTTTATCTGCACCCATCCTGACCACCTATGATGACCATCTCCCCAGCAGGCCTGTGGCAACCAGCATCTCCTGAATTCACCTTACATGGAATAAGAAGGACCCAAACAGGTACCGTTGGGCATAGGATCTGCTCCTCTACAGAAAAAGATCATAAAGTCTGTCTCCAAACCAGGCAGCTCCCCAAGGATCACTGACTTGGTGGAACTACACCACTTTACTTGAGCTGACAAGCTGGTGAATTGTTGTTTGTATAGTAAATCAGAGTGCCAGGTAGAATGGTGTATATCTGTATCTCCCTGCTATGTCGTTCACATACTTTATTACAATACACCTTACCATACAACTTAATTTGAAAAAAAACCAAAAATGCCAAATATATGCAGCAAAATTCACTGCGTGTATTGGCCATATGAGAAACTGCTGAACTTGAATTAATATGCAAACTAGATACCATCAATTTAGGCTTGAATAGAGACTGGGAATGGCTGAGCCATTACACACATTGAATCCATCTCCCCATGTTAAGTATCCTCACACTTTCTTGTCATTATCACTACAAAAGTTTTTTTTCTCCTGCTGATAATTGCTCATCTTAATTAATTAGCCTCTTAGAGTTGGCAGGGCAACTCCCACCTTTTCATGTTCTCTGTATGTGTATATATATCTCCTTACTATATGTTCCATTCTATGCATCCGATGATGCTTATGCTCAAATAAATTTGTTAGTCTCTAAGGTGCCACAAGTACTCCTGTTCTTTTTGCGGATACAGACTAACACGGCTGCTACTCTGAAACCTTCCATTATTTTAGTTAAGCAAGACCTCCCTCTTAAATCCATTATGGATGGCTCCAATCAAATTATGTTTTCTAGCAGATCTCTCACTACATCTTGCAAAATTGTTTCTAATGTTTTCCTAAGAAAGGTTAAGCTTGTTAGTCCATACATTCCTACTCTATTATGCACTTCTAGTTTGTATAACTGTGCCAAATTACAGTCACTAGTGACTTATTAGGTTTGCAGGCTCGTATCAGAGATGAATTTGATCCGCTGGGTGGTACTTAAATACTTCTAATCCCTAGTTTCCTTCAGACCTATATCCAGATGTTCTAATCCAAAACTCAGTACAGACACTGGCATGCTTTCATTGACTTCAGTATGCTTTGGCTCAGGCACAGAGTAAGCCAAATTCATGCATGCTATCAGTGGGTACAATACCCACTGACTCTGATGGAAACTGCAGCTGCTTATGCCAGAAATGAATTTGTTCTCCACTGAGTATGCAGACTGGGTACTCCACATCTTGGGCCAAATCTTCAGTTGGTGTAAATTGGTGTTCCTCTGTTTACAGTCAATGAAGTTATGTCAATTTATATTTGCTGTGGATCTGGTCTATTGTCTTAAATACACTTAATTTTGCATCGCTATTGTGTTTGTTATCTAAGCCCTTCCTTACCACACCAGATGATAGGGGATGATTGCCTTAGAGGTTCTCCCTCCTATTCTTCTCGTGTAATCACAGAATTAAACTCACTATTTTACACATCTCCGTTGCCGTCCTCATTTTTGGTATCATTTCAATAGACCAATCTTCTCTTTTACCTTCTGTGCAGCATGAATACATCTGAGGAATCTTATTATTATCAAAGTGCTCACTGGATGGCAGCATTCAATATTTAATTTCACTCATTTAATTCTCTTTACAACTTGTTTTGTGGCTGTTGGTTATTATGGATCTCCAATTCCTCCTTTTTACCAAACTGTTTACATGAAAAACCTTCAGTTTATTGTTTATATTATGCTTGGCAAGTGTTCGATATTGTATTCTTTATTTGCTATCATTTTTAATATGCTCCATTAGAGAGGAAGGGTGGGTGGGTGTGGCTTTGGGGTTTTTTTGGGGCGTGGTGATTCTTCAGTAAATTTTGTAAGTAAGGGGAAAAATGTGGGCAGATAAAACAAAAATTGTATTCCCATCTTTGAAATGATTTTCAGTAGAGCTATACCAATTTACATTAGCTGAGGATCTGGCCCATTGTTTTTATTCTACAGAGGGTCCTGTCTGTTACAGCATTCCGTTTTTCCCCTCTCCTTTCTGTTTGTCCTGTGTGGCCGCCCCTCCCGGCCATTGTGCTAACTAAAGTCACAGCCCTATTCATAGGAATGGCTTGTACAGACTAACTGGAGCCATTGCTCTGCCCAGGGAGGGGGCTTCTTGCTTCTTTGTTTGGTTCCTTTGTTCAGACCCGGGCTCGGTGTGGGGGGTGCTGCCCAGAAATGCAAGACCTGAAGTGGCCAACTAATTAAGCATATGAGTCATACCTGTGGCTCAGAACATGCCCAGGCATGCCTATGCTTACCTGCAGCCTTTCCCTGCCTTCTCTCCTCCCCTTTATCAAGAGGAGCCAATCAAAAGTACTGGTGGGAAACTGCCCAAGTTTGCCTTTAAAGCCGGACATTTTCTGATCAGACCTCGGAGAAGGTCCTTGCTTTGCCACCTGGTCTGATCAGCTAGGGGTCTTTGGGGGGCCCTCTCCCCGCTCTCGTTTGTTTTTGAGCGTACCCCCATTTTTAAACTCCCCTCCCACGAACAACGAATTTGTGCCTGGAGATCTCCTGATTATTGTAAGCGAATCGAGTCCTCTCTCCATCCTCCGATGCTACTGCCGTTCCTGTCTCTGTGCTTGCTGCTGTCCTGGGGAATGGTAAGAACTCCCTCTTGCAAACTCCCCCTGTCCTAGCTGCTGGCCTTGTTTCCCCAGCAGACAGACTCAAGCTAACTCCTTGGTCTGTATCTGTAATCTGTTTCTGGCTCCGCAGCGCCTTTGCTGCTAGAAATAAGCCTGTGCCACGGCTAGGCTGTGCCTCCCTGGACTGTATCTTGGGCTGCCGGCTTGCAGCCACCCCACTGCTGCGGCTACCACTAGTTAACCCCCCCCACCCCGGGTTGTACCCTGGGCACACACCACTCTGCCCTCTGGAACTGCTCCCCCTCCCGATCAAAGAAGTGGCAGGGAGTGTAAGGTGCACTTATTAGAATCAGGTTCTTAGTCCAGGTAAGTTGTAATTTCATTTTGCATAGCTGTGGTTGCAGTCTCTCTGCTGTTTAAACTTGCAGCCTGTCTGTGCTCTCTGTGTCTCCCTGAGTTTAAATCTCCCTCCGCAGCGCCTCTGCCTTTGGTCTCCGCTCCACCATGTGCTCCTCTTCCCCCATCCCCCAACTTCATTCCTCTACCACTGCCTTTCTCTCTCTCTCTCTCTTTTAATCCCTTCCCCCACGTGCTCTCCCCGCTCCTACTGCTGCCAAACCTCAATTGTATTACTAAAGTCTAGCATAAAACCCCATTGGTTACCCTTTTCCTTTCTAACACACCTCACATTTTACATTTACACCACTGTGACATATTTTTACTTAGAGTTGTTGGTTATTTAACACATTTTACCCATAACTGTTAGTTGGTTATATGCTGCTGTGACACACCCTTTACATAGAAACTGTTACATTTATACTTCAGTGTTAATTGGTTACCAACTGTATTGTACCCCACTGTATTGTACCCCACTATTGAAACCCCCTATCCTATTTACTAAAAGAAACTCCTCCCCAATTGTCTACCTTAACAAACCCCATACCCCTCACTATTGAATTTTCCCTGTTTTTGCATTTTCTTAATGAAGTTTATTTTGCACCCCACCAGTGCAGTAGTTATCCCCCAAGATCCCCTACCTGCTGGCAGGGTCAGGTGCCATGAAAAGGAATCCCCAGTGGAAATTATTGTGTTCTCTAAGGGTGAAATTCACACTTTTTCAGATGCACAGCACGAGGCCTATGCACCACTTAAAACTTAATTAAACCCAGGCTCTCAGAACTTGATTTTTCTACTACAGTAGTACTGTCATGGGAAGCTAATCTATTTTTCTCTGGATATGAAAAGGAAGGGGGACCCCCTTTCTTTTCCTTTATGTGTACACCTTTACTAAAACGAATGACAAAATGTCACTCATCCTGTTTCCTGCCTGTTGGAAAAACATCTGCCATGTCCAAGTTAGCAGCAAAACCGTCCCAAACAGGTGTACCTCTGTCAAAGCTGAATCCCCACTCTGTCACTTCGAGTGCAGAAGGTGGGGGCCCACAAGGATTTTAAAAATTAATGCTTGCCACTCCAGGCTTGTATTAAACTCCCAAGGTTACAGCTTTTCTCTGACCTTGGCTTGGTAAACGCTGCCACCACCCAAATGCAAAAAACCCCTTTGAACCCAGGAAGGAGCACTTGGAAATTCCTCCCTGTGGGGTACCCTCAAGCCCTTTTACCCCCCTTCCAGGGAAGAGCTGAGAAAGAAAACAAAAGAGATTAGCTGTGGCTATCAGCTAATCAAACAATATGCACAAACCTCTTTAGGATACCAAAAATCCAATCCTGTTCTTAAAACAGTAAATTTTATTAAAACAAAAAGAAAGAAAACACATCTGGAACTTAGGCATTTGCTAGATTTTAAAAGAGCAATTCCAAAAATTAAGCACTCAAACTAGCTTTCTTGGGGGTTCAGCTTAAAGGTTACAAGCAAACAAAAGCATCAGGGATTAGCACAGAGGAGATCCACAAGCCAAAATAAAAAATAAACCAGATAGTATCTAACTAAACATTCCCTATCCAAATTATTCCTTCTAGGTATGGAAAATACTTTTTCATACCTGGCTCAAACCTTACACAGCATTTCTGCTTATAGCATTGCTGCTCCGTCCCTGCAGCCCAGGAAACAACAGACAAAGGGAAGGTTTCTTTCCACATTTTAAAAAGTTCTAGCCTTCCCATTGGCTCTTTTGGTCAGGTGCCCACTTTCCCCCCCTTATCTGGGGCACTTTACAGGTAAAGCAAGTAAAGAACAGCCACCAAGAGGTATTTTAAGCTAACTGGCTGACTGGGTGTTCATCAAAGGGAGCTATTCCCCCCCCCCTTTATTTATCACAACCTCTTTCATCTCTCTCTAGTTCTCTGAGCGTGTAGTCAGAAGCTCCTGTCTTGTTCAGCTGTCTCCCCAGCTCAGAATGCCATCTGCCAGCCATTGCTCTGCAGTAAGCTCTTCTGATGTCAGGTTGTCAGTTGTCTGTATTTCAAAGTGCTTCCTTCCACTCAAAGCATTAAAAAATACCACCCACTCATAACATGTTGTGATGTTGGCAGACCAGATGCCAGTTCATGCCAAGGCTCCAGGCCTCACTGAAAACTTCCAAATGCATGGCTAGAAACCAGTCTTACTTACCTGTGTGTTAGCATTATCAAAATGTATTGTTCTCACTCAACTATACCCCATCAAGCATTTGCATTGTAAGACTTGGACTATATAACTCATCAAACAGGGGGACACCCTTGTGTAATGCAAACGATAGTCTGTAACAAGAAGATGTTAAATCCTGTTCATTAAACACAAATGAGCCATTGTGCGAGGTCAAGGATCAAAGACATTAAGTGCATTCCTCCCCCCTCTCCGCACACCTCCATGAAGAAGGGGCCTGCATGGGAACCATTGCGATTAGCTTGGTTTCTGTGAGAAGAGGCTATAAATATGGACACAAGGAAAAATTCTTTATCTCTGGATTGTTTAGATTCTAACAGGGCAGAATAACCGAATGAGAAGATGGAAAGCTTGATTGTTACTCAGGGCCCTAAAAGACTTTGGGGAAAGTGGCAGATTTCTACATCTCTGCTATCTTTTAAAATTATAGTCTGTGACTCACCAGTACATATATTTTATCTGCTTTAACCTGTAAATAACTATCATTCTTTTTTCTTGGCTATTAAACCTTTAATTAGTTCATTAGAGAATTGGCTACCAGCATTGTCTTTGGTGTGAGATCTAGGATGCAAATCGATCTGGGTGAGTGACTGGTCTCTTGGAACTGGGTGTAAGCTAAATATTTTCTGATTTTTGGTATAAGTGACCATTTATCACATAGTCAGGCTTGTCTGGGTGACAAGATAGACTGGAGTATCTAAGGGGCCTGTCTGTGACTCCATTTTAAGATTATTGTAGTACTTTGGGAGTTCACACTTGTTACTGAGTTGGTGAAATCTAATTATAGAACATAACACCAGTTTGGGATGTCACTGATGTTGCTTATATTTGCATTCAGCCACCCTCAAACTCCCTTTCTGGTCGTGGTGCATGTTTAGCTGGGTGTATTGTATACCCTCTAACTCATCCTTGTGCACTATGATCCTGAACCAAAACCTAGCGCAGTCAGTGGGACTGTTTCCATTAACTTGAATGGGGTCTGGGTCAGACTCGGAAGGAAGACATAATCTGGACATACACATCACAAGTCCCAGTTCTTGTGCAAAGATTTGGGGGAGATGCTTATGCTCTTTTTCCTGCCTGGGTAGATTGTAGCTTCAATTAATGTAATAGGCATTGTAATTAGAAACTATTCCTACTGCTTTTAGTGCATTTCTCCCTTCTGCTCCCCTTGACTGCTCTTATAGTTACCCAATTGCTGCTCTTTATTACTGCATTTTTATACACTGATCCTCTACAATGCTGACTCTACAAACTCTCACACAGCTGGTCCGTCTCCTGTACTGTCATTCCTCCAGAGACTATCACCCAACCATGTGTCCTCAATAAAGCTCTCATAGCTATTGATCGTCCTGAGGACTTCACCCTGTCTCGCTCATTCTGCTGACTGATCTCTTTGCTTTACAACTACTTGGAAATGATCAAATACAGAGACACACACACAAAATGGCTCTATTACTCTCTTAGCCCTGTTATAATAAAAAGTACATGTTCTTAATGCACTTAACAAATGATAATTTGAGATAAATAGATAACTGACTGTGTGTTAAGTAAATGCCCAATAGGTAAAAGCAGTTCAATTTGATATAACTAAACTCAAACATTTTAATAACCAGTATTTGGTTGAGATACATCTACTTGCAAGAGTTTCTTGATAACAAACGAACGAATTTTAAAGTATATTTATTAAGAATCAATAGCTATTTTGTAGCATCTCTTGCTCTCTCATACACTTTCTTCTAGTCAAAGGCCCAATCCTGCTTCCATATGGTCCACAATGAACCTCCCAATGCTTGAGTCTCCTCTCACTTAGACTGGTGTAAATCAGGATTAACTCCGCTGTAGTCAGTTCAGTTACACCAGTGCAAAGCTGGGGTGAATGAGGAGCCCCAGAAAGTCATTTATGTCAGTAGGAGCAGAGCCTAGAGCAGGAATGTACATTATGAAACTTGCAACTATAGAAGACTAGTTGGTTTCAGGTTTTAGTACACCCTCAGGTGCCAGGCCAATAGGTCTCTTCTGCATTCTTGCCCATCCCAACCTATGGAGGGAGCTACAGTTGAGGCAGACCCTTGGGGGCAGAGCTCCAAAGAAGAGAGGGTCTTCCCTTACCTCCTGCAGACCTCAGAGATCCTCAGGGCTGGCAAATCTCACCACCTTGCTCCCAGCACTAGAAATATTGAGTTAAGGAATTTGCAAAGTGCCAGTCTTTCACCTTGGGAAATAAATGATAATTTAAGCATAACAGATAAAGTTCTAAACCTGTTGTATATTGGCAATTAATTTAGTTTCCAAGGAAGGGTACCTTTAAGAATCGATCTGGAAAATTAATGTTTGACTTATGCAAACAACCATTAGACTCAAATATCCCTGAAAATATATGAGTGGGGAGGAAAATAGTATCAGACTTAATGGGCACAGGAGTAGCAATCTGAATTTCTCTCTGGTATCCCAGTTGTCAAAAACATCATGAGAGAGCCCACACTGACCTTTCTTTAGTACTCTCTACTGTCGTTCATCTTCCCATGTCACCAGTCCCTCTTTCCCGGGGATTCTGTGCTATATCTGACCACTGTTGGGTGACATCCATTGTGTTTGTTCCCTAGCCTATAAGCCAAGAACTGACACACATCTTAGGCATTTGCTTTGCTTGATTCCCAAGCCCCATTATGTGTGGAGTCTATGGCTTTTGTGCAGTCAGCTGAGATAGGGAAAAAAAGGTAGTGTATGAAAGATGATAGTTTCATATTAATCAGGACAATTAATGGATTAATGTTAAATGAGTGATGGAAAGAGTAAAATAAGTCATAGAGAGAATGAGTTGTAATTGTCAGAATAATTTACTAGTAGGTTTCTTGCCAGTGCTTTTATACTGTATGCATTTTCAGAACTGCAAAAATCAATAGAAATTATATTTAAGAGACAATGTTTTATTTTATCTACTTCTTTTGCCTAGATTTTTTTCTTAAAAGCATAACAGCCCAAAAATGTGTATCAGTTCGTGGATCTGTGTAATGAAGGGGTTAATAGAACTGAATTGAGTGTGTGGAGGACTGACTCAAACCCATTGAAATAACAGGAATCTTTCCCATGATTTAAACAGCTTTGGACCAGGCCTTTAGAGGGGAAAGATGGTCTTGAAGCAGTGTTGGCTAATTGGTAGAGCATTGGACTGGGACTCAAGAGAGTTGGGTTCTGCCACTGACCTGCTGGGTGACTTTGAGCAAGTCACTTTGCCACTCTGTACCTCAGTTTCCCCATCTGTAAAATGGGGATAATGACATTGACCTTTGTAAAGCACTTTGAGATCTACTGGTGAAGAGTGCCATGTAGGAGCTGGGTATAATTATTACTATTCTGGTTAAGGCACTGGGATAGGAATCAAGACATCTGGGTTCAGTTTGTGGCTCTGCCACAGACTCACTGTATGATGTGGAGAAGTCACTAAGACCCAGATCCACAATGGTATTTTGTCACCAAATCCCCTAGACCTAGGTGCCCAAGTCCTGTTTTTACGCTCCACTTTGATCCATGAAACTCCCACTCAGCTGCCCTCAAACACTGTAGGCAACTAAACACTCTCAGCATCTCAGTTTTTGCAGTGTAAGTCCCCAATGAGTAGACACACTGCTGCCTTACTCTAGATGTCTGGGTGCCTGTCCCTCACCTAAGCCTAGAGTTATCTGTGAACTGGGGGAAGATGCCTCATCTCACAATTTCCTTGTTTCCTAGACTCCATTGTGAGGAAAACCTAAACTCAGAGTTAATTTTTTGGTGAGATTTTATATGAGGTTCGTTGCTACATTAACTGGGCGGTCGGTAAAATGACGTCCATTGGCCAATTGATGACATTGGTATATTGGCGGATTTTCACAAAACACAGAGCACAAAAAACACCAGCACTTAACAGAAGCACCACGTGAAGGTTATCGTCTTGCTCTTATATATATATATATATGAGGTGTGACGCTGCTAGACATCGCAGAGGCAATTAAACCTGACAGTGATCTGATTGCACCTAGGATGATGAGTGCACATGCTTTTACTCTGAGAATGGGAACAGGGCAAATTAAATTCAAACTCTGAACCCAGGCATAATTGCTCTGGGAGTGATGGCTCCCGCAAATGCTGATGTCACAAAACAGAAAAAAAATATTTTAAGGCCAGAAAGGACCACTGAGTCTGGCTCCAGTATAACACAAGCCTTGGAATTTCATTGAGTTACTCTTATATGGAGCCCAATAACTTTTAATTGGCTAAAGCAGATCTTCCAGCAAGGCACCCAGGCCCAGTGAAATCAGAAGGATTTAGGCACCTAAATACCTTTGAAGAGCTGGACCCCAGTCTTGATTTAAGGACTTTAGTAGATTGAGTGTCCGCCACTTCCCTCAGATTAAGCAGTGCAACAACCATTTTTTCGGAAGCTCCTTAATATAGCTTGTCTGCCAAGGCTGCTCAAGACAATCTCCAACGCCCTAGGCAATGCTTCAGTAGGTTGCCCCCAATGCCACTCAAATTTGGCCCCTGTCAAATTTGAGCAAGTGGCGTTGTAACCTGGCATGCAGACTTGCAACACCACTCAGGTTTGGCCTGGCTACCCCTCTGTCCTAATGGAGGGGTGGTCAGGGCCAATCTGTCACCATAAGCAGCTGCCCAGGAATAAACTGCCTAGCTTGCCAAGAGCTAGAGCAGTCTCTGCTTATCTACTCCATCTCTCTGAAAGATTCAAAGCCTTAGAGATTTCAAGTCCTCCTACTCATCCTGTAGCCCTTGCTTAGTTGATACTCAACCAAAACACCCTTTACAATCCAATGAGACTGTTGCCTGGGGAAGATTTCAGGATTTGGCCTTATAAAAATTATACTCATCCAACCAAGGAATTGGTCACATAAGCCACATGCTAATGTATCTATCACATGAACCAACACAACTTGACTTCTGAGTACTCACAGCTAACTGGAAAAAAAGAAACCTGCACAAAAATATTCACTGAGCAAATTTAAATAATACATTTTGATGAAATCACAATCTGCTCATGGACATCAAGTGAATAGAAACGTGTGTGGACCACCAAAAAAGACAGACAAACACGCCTCGTAAATTCAGCTCTAGTTGTAATTAGCAAAAAGCCTGAAGGTAATTTCCTTCAGAAACTTCTGATAATAGCATATTAATGAATGCTTTTTTCCCCTTCTCTCTGACATACACACCTGGGTATGACTACTCTGAAAGTCAAGGAAGAAATCACAAACTTATCTATGTTTCAATGTAATTGCAAGAAAAACGTTTATGCCGTCCAAAAAAAGAAATACGATTATAAAAATGTGTATGCAATATATAACACACACACGCACACACACAATTTATAAGGACATAACTGACCTACCTAATTCCTCTTTTTGGTGACAACAGATGAAATGTGAAAATGCTGCTATTGCAGTTTTCTTCTTACATAAAGAAGTTTTGTGTCCACGATGGCTGTGCTCAGTCAGATCGTCAAGCCCTGTACACTGGATGAGCAACACTCATGTGCCTGGCTGACATATAGATTTCTTTGATTTTCTGAAATGAGAGTCAGGACAGTTGCAATGGGCCTTTATGCAATGTATGAAAGTAAAAATTGCACTTAAGGAGCCCAGTGGATTCTGGGGCAGTCATCGCTATGCTAACATTGGGACAGAAGGGAGGCAGTCTCCATCTCCCCTTTTCAAGGGTAGCTGGGGACGGTCCATCCCCTGGAGAACCAGGGCAGGACTGCCCTAGCTTGTATCCATGTTTCAATGCCACCTTTGGGCTACTGCAAGGCTATAGGATTGTCAATGCATAAACACATCCTGGTCACGTCTTCATCAGCCCCAGCATGTCTTTAACAGGGGCAGTAAATACCTGATGGAGCTGGCTCTGTGCTACAGACCCGTTAACCAAGCTACCTGGAACAAATCGGTATAGGGCAACTATATCACCCCAAGGGTCCACTTTCATTTCAAGCCTAGAAGCTGGAACTCCAGATTAGAATGAGGTGCTAAGAACTGTCATGTAAAGACATGGAGGCCATTTACAGTGCAACAAAATGTTTTATTGCTGCTACAAACCCCAGGAACTATGCTACATATTCTTGAACGCTGTCTACTAGCACTTTATTGAATAACTATTTCCACATATATAAAGATCTCCATTGTTATAGAGGACTCCTGTAAGACAGCGGTCAACCTTCTGCACTTTCTGTTAATGATATCCAAACCTTAAAGCTGTGCTGGGTTCCGTATGACCTCAATACTATTCCATTTTGTTCATTTTATTACTTTCCTTGGCCTAAAAGACAGGAACGCTCAGCGGCTGAATGTGCAGAAGATGCATCAGAGAGAAAAGAAGTGGCAGCTTTTATTTAACATATGAAATACAACATTGTAAATACAAGTTTAGAAATAGACTTGTGATGCTTCAAAGTCAGCCACAGATTTGTAGCACAGGGATAATAATGGACACACCCCTTCCTCACAGAGGTCTTGTAAGGATTAATTAGTAACTTTTGCTGCCACCCTTACTCTCACTGATCAGTCCCATAATGCCCCTGTGGGATATTTTCTTTATTTTTGCAGTTTTTATGGGTTTCCCTACATCGCCATCTTGGATCCCCCTTAGTTTTTGTTGGGAATCCATGTTTGGTGCCCTTCTTCTCCACCCTTTGGTGCCTTTTTTGCTAAAGGCGGGAAAAGAGGCAGGCCACGTGACTGGTAATCTGCCTAGTAACAGGGCAGTATAAAAGTCCAGCCAGTCACACAGGGCTGCCCATCCAAGAGGCAGAAAATGACAGGTACCACACTAAGGGTTGCTGGGCTAGGGTACATACCTTCATGCAAGGATAGCCATCCATCTGTTGTCCTTTGGTTCCAGTTCACACACGCACACACAATGGCACAGGGAAGGCCTGTGAAGAGAAGAACAGTTTTCAGCTTAGCTGTCCTGAGATCCCATCTTCAAGTGTCTGCTGTCACCGCCTGTATTCGGTGCTCCATCCTGTCGTGTCGGTGGGTGTCTGTGACCAAGCTGCAAGACATGGTAAAGGAACAACTGTACTCTGATCTGTCCTGTATATAGTTTTGGGTCAGGGCTTTCAGCCCATAACTGTTACAGCCAAAGATGGGTTTTATATTTGGTCCTTTATAGTTATAGTTTTGGGAGTCCTACTTTTAACTTTTGTGTTTTACCTGTTGTGTTATAAATAAAACTGTGACTTTGTGTTAACCTTATCCCTGTAAATTTTCTTTTGGGGCTAACAACCCAATGACAGACGTGGGATAGGGAGGCGAATCTAAGTTGATTTCCTGGCCAGATTAAATTCAGTCAACACCACAGGCAGTCCCATTGACATCAATGTTGATGCAGAGTAAGCCACTGCTCAGTGGCCCTGGTCCAAAGCCAGTTAAGTTGATGGAAAGCCTCCTATTGACTTCAGTGAGCTCTAGATTGGGCCCAGCGTGAACAAGGGTAGTGGAATTAGAGCCTTAGGCTTGGTCTACACAGCTTATGTGTGTCGGTATAACTACATCACTCAGGGGTATGAACAATCCACCCCCCCGAGCAATGTGGTTACACTGACCTTAACTGTCTGTGTAGACAGCACTATGTTGTCAGGAGAGCTTCTCCTACCAACATCGCTACCGCCTCTCGTGGTGGTGGTGTTATTAAGCTGATGAGAGAGTGCTCTCCCGTTGATTTAGAGCGTCTTCATGAGATGCACTACAGTGGCGCAGCTGCGCCAATATAAATTTTTAATGTAGACTTGCCCTTATCTCCATGAAGTTCTCAGAACACGTAAAGTCCTAGGCAAGTGGTAATGGCTTCATTCTCCGTTGAGCTTCACCATATGTGGTAATTTACACTAGTGCACAGTGGGTATAAAATGCTGACGTCTTGATTTGATAGCATTTTCACACCTACTGAGCACTGCTGTACATGACTACACATGTGGTTAATCCGGCCCTAATTATTTATTATTTCATAAAAATGCCCTCCCATCTAGCAGTGACCCATTTCTTTGGACATTGATCTACTTCACAGAAGACCTTTTCACAAAAGGTATGTATATCATATATTTAACTCATAAGATGAAATATGCCAATGTGTGTCTATTGATCCAAATATATATCAGACTATAATGCACAATCATCTCTGATTGGCTCCTTCAGGGTATAGGATGGCTGTTCAAATGAAAGGCAGTAGCTCTACACTGAGAGGCCTTTGACTCCCTTGGGACTTTTGGATGTGGGTTGTAGAGCTAGTCATAAGAGCAGCCACACTGGGTCACACCAATGGTCCATCTAGCCCAGTATCCTGTCTTCTGACACTGGCCAATGCCAGGTGCTTCAAAGGGAATGAACAGAACAGGTAATCATCAAGTGATCCATCCATTGGAAATTTTCCATCAAAACATTGTTGGACAATGCCAATCCGTCAAAACCGTTCACAGGAAATGGTTGGTGTTGACAAATCTCCCAATTCAACAAATGTTTTTGGGGTAAAAAAGCTTAAAATTACCAAAATGGGACATTCTGACATTTTCAAAATGAAACGTTACATTCTTCAGACTGAAACAACTTTTCATTTTGAAATTTTAGTTAATTCATACTTTAAAAATGTTTAAAAAATAAAAGGACAAAACTGAAATGAAATTTTCAAATCATCAAAATGAAACCTTTTCATTGACCCAAACTGAACTTTTTTTTTTTTTTTAATTGTCAGTTAGCAAAAATTTTAGAGATTTCAACTTTTGGCCCTGTTTCAGGATGGCAAAAAACTTTGAAAACTGTCACAGGACCAAAAAAATTTGTTTCCCACCCAGCTCTATGGGGCTACTTGTCTTCAGATGGATAGAGGACTATGGGTAACTCCGCTGATTTAAGATGACTGCCTGAAGCCCTCGCACTACCATAAAATAGTGTGATGGTATGAGTGAGGTTTGGGACCCCCCTCCCCTCTTTTTCAGTGGGATGGGTGGACAATCTCCTTCATGATTGTAGCAGTAGGGCGTGTTGCTCTGAGATCTGCAGAGGATGTTGCTTCTTGCTGAGGCAAAGTACCTCCCAATTCTCCAACTGGGACAGTGCCGTTCCATACGATCCCAATGTAGGTCTGTGTCTACTAGGCAGAAGTAGTAGGTGCAACTGAGTTCCATGGATATTGTGAGGCTTTATTGATTTATAATCTTGGATATAAGTTCCTAGTGAAATGCAAATAATAATGATGATAACTCTGAAACCCCAAAAAAATAATGCAATGGAAAGCTAAGGGCTGGGCTTAGCATTGCATCTTTCACTCATGCTTTTGTGTTTAAATGTTATGCATAGAGTTTAGAAAGGGGAAACCACCTTTCCTTTCCATGCCTATTTACCCTATGTTGCCATTTCCCTTTGAAATTCCTTCTGATGCAAGCAAGTCAGCATGGCACAGGCAGGAGCTGTATTGAATTAGTAATGGCAAGGGAATTATGGCCATATTTTTAGCACTAACTGCTTTCATGGCTGTAAATCAGACCCCTTAAGATTATTTTACCATATTTTTTTAAATTCATATTTAATTCAGGCCAAATCTACACTACTAAACAGAGCTGTTATGTAGTACACGTATCAGATAAATGAAGTGTGCTTTTAGCATTACACTGACCCAGTTCCTTCATGCAATGTTTTCTAAAAGCAACCATTGAAATGTTGTCTGATCAGGAAGTGAGTCTTTGTTCCCTTGCCACTGGTGGCACTTTGCATGTCATTTATTTCGAAGAGATGTGCCAAGATTGACAAAGTTGCCATTCTGAATCTTTCATAGGTGTCAAAAGGCCCTTTCTTCGCAGTTAATCCAACCGAATAGTTTCTTGGAGAAATGGGTGTTTGCCATTTGAGGTACACAGAGTGCTTCTGACACGTCTCATAGGAAGATAGGACCTGGGATGGTAAATATTAATAAAACATAAAAACAATGCCTTATAAGTGTTTGAAGAAAAATTCTGTTTTCTCTTACTGTCGTGGGATTCAGAAAATGAGCTATTGGCAGGAAAGTGATAAAAGAAGAAAAGCCAAAAAGACAATGCCAAGAGCATGAGAAGAATTTACAAAAAGTGTGTGTGCTCTTGCTTTCTTACTGAAACTATAAAGCGTTTTCTCCATGAGCGGTGTAATGTTTTTTTATATATGAAATGGGGGTGCTTGAGAAATCAAACATAACCAGTGACAACACCCGTACTGAATAGAAAAGGGATGTGGGATGGAGTAATGCTGGAATGCCTTAGGGAGTTCTGGATTTATCCTGAAGTTAGCCATTCCATTCAGGTGAGCCTGTTGAATTGCATAGCCCTAGTTATGCATTGCCAAGAAACCAAGGTATATTGACGCAAATTAATATTTTCCAAAATATCCAATCCATATATTTCCCTTTCCCCCTCTTCTTCCCCAAATTTTTGCTTGCCTACCTCTGCTTCTTTTCTGCCTTTTATTCCATCTCATTTCAACACCCACCTCATCCCGATAGTTTAAAACATATTGTTCCAAGTTATCAAGCACTAAGAAATGCAACCAGACCATTCTCCTTCTCTTTTATCTATTATTTAGTGGAGCAGGCTTTTGAAAGTGATGATCAGTGTTAGACATAAAGCCTGCTGGGTACCTCATCAGACTGCAGAGTTCAGACAACTGGCAGCTTAAACATACTAAGGTGATGATGGAACGTGTACTTCAGAAGTGTGCATCAGAGAAGAAGTCCAAAAACAAAGCCTATAAATGCAATAGTGTGATATGCCCAGGCATTTTCAATAGCCCAGGTTAACATTTGTCCCATTTTCCTAAAAATCAAGCGGAGAAAGAAATAAGATTAGTTACTGCAACATATATGGTGTTGTCACAGGGACTGTCAGTAGTGTTAAGGTCACCAATTTAAAGTGCTTTCCCAGGTATTAACTTTACTCACATCCTAAATCTCTATGCTGAGGGACACACAGTAAGTGACTTTCACGTGATCATTAGGAACAGGCTGTGACTAGCCTTTATGGGGTTGGGCGAGAAAGAAGAAGTGCAAAGAGCCCCTCTTTGTGTGGCCTGCATAAAGGCCAGCTACAGTTCCAGTGTCTGTGCTCAGAGGAGTTCAGTTGGCTCCCTCAAAATGGGATGGGACTGAGGTATGGTAGTGTTCCCATGCCATGGCCACAGACCAGGCCAATGGGAAGCAGGCTAAATCATCAAGAAGAATGGCCTACAAAGCTCTTGTGCACATCAGAACTTGGGGAGGGATTCTTAGAAATACAATCCATTTCTGAGCTCGCTCTCTGGTGGGGCAGCTCTTCCCTTCTCCCAGGGCTGTGCTGTAAAAGCTCAATCTAACCCATGGTGATTACTAATGAAACTGGACTTGGAACACTGAATCTGACCCTTCCCTCATGTGGGGGGTTGATTCCCTGGATCCCAAACCACACCCTACAGATGTGGTTCTAGGGCAGATTCAGGTTCATGCTCCATGTTCACGCTCGTGCTTCATGTTACACGCTCGTGCTCCATGTTCTTCATGTCCTCACCCTCGCGTCCCGCCCCGATACGAAGTGGTGGGACCTTCTGCCACCTCTGGAGGGTGAGGAGCCCCGGTGGGCCAGCCTTTATTCTGCTCTGATCCCGAAGCCCACCGGGGACATCAGTTGGTGGCTCCTTCACGGAGCCGTGAGCACGGGTGTGTACTTGGCGTGGTTTACCCCTATCCCAGACACCTGCCCCTTTTGCGGCGTGAGGGAGACCCTGGCGCATGTTTACCTGGAGTGCGCCAGGCTGCAGCCCCTATTCCGGCTCCTCACGGATATTTTGTTAAGATTTTGGTTGCACTTCTCTCCTCACCTTTTTATTTATGCACTCCCTATCCGTCGCCCCACAAAGTCGCGGGACCTCCTGGTCAGCCTCCTTCTGGCCCTAGCGAAACTGGCCATCTATAAAACCAGAGTGAGGAGGTTGGCCGATGGAGTTTCCTGTGACTGTGGGGCGTATTTCAGGTCCTCCGTTCTTTCACGTATCCGGGCAGAGTTCCTCTGGGCGGCGTCCACTGGCTCCCTTGACGCCTTCGAGGAGCAGTGGGCGCTGTCCGGGGTTCTCTGCTCGGTGTCCCCGTCTGGTTCGCTTCGTTTGACCCTTTGACCTCACTCCTGTGCCTGTTCTTTTATTAGTTGTCCCCCGTAACTTTTTGGTCTCCAGGTCCTGTGGACCCCCCCTTAGGCTGGGTGGGATCCTTTAGCAGTGGGCGGGCTTTGCCCGCCCACTTCCTGGATCCCAATAGGTCTAGGGCAGATTCAGAACTCAGACAGGTCTATGGTCTGATTCTGAATAAGGCTGAAATCAGAATAGCTGATCTATTGAAATTTCAGCCTGCAAGATAGCAGGAACCTTGAGGAGGCAGCTCACAAAGTTTCACTACCTTCGATTATGGTCCCAACTCCTAGCCCTGATTCAGCAGCAAATCGAGACTTGAATTCTGAAGCTGTGCCTAAACATAGTCCAGATTCCCACATCCTCTCCTTGGCCCACCTATTATGCACCTTGCTCTAATGAGAAGAAATGACTTACTTAGGCAGACAATAGAAAGAGTAAGAAAAACATACACTGTTACTGTTAGTGAGATTATTTTCCTGCTTCTACAGTTTGCAGTTAGTGCCTGAAAATTAGTAAAAATAGCTCTTTAGAAACTAGTGTCAGATATTGTGTGCACAGTTCTGCTGTCACTTTCACCTGAGTATTCCATTGAAACTAATGGATTTATAACAACATAAAACCAATGTAAGTGAGAGGAGAATCTGGCCTCGGGGAAGAGTACAGGATCAAACTGGGGGGTGGGGGAGTGTCTCTGTCTCATTCACACTAAGGTCCATTAACACCCCTTCAGCAGTGTAAAGGGTGTGTGAGTTACATTTACAGTTACACCCAATTTAAAGGCACTTTTCACTGCCAGAGGGGTGTAAAGGGGCCTTAATGTAAATGCAAATCAGTTCCCTGACAATACATACAAAATGCTGCAAAAATACAGCTGAGGTAGTCAGATATTTTTTTACCCCATATTGTCATAGTAGGACATTGGCCTTTCCAGTTTTTGTTTGTTTGAGTTCCTATACTCTGTTAATCCATATGTCAGTGTTGTGAACAGCTTTGGGAGGTGGAGATCAGACCCCATCGCTCTTGTATTTACAGAATTACATTCCCTACAGAGACTATTGCTCAATATCACCCTACTACATAAAATGCTTGAGTGAAGCAGCCAAACTACAGGCACACCTGAATTTGATGATGATCAATTCTGTGGTTATTTCCTCCCCTAGTGCGGTGTGTCTCAAACTGGGGTCGCCGCTTGTGTAGGGAAAGCCCCTGGTGGGCTGGGCCGGTTTGTTTACCTGCCCCGTCCACAGGTCCAGCCGATCGTGGCTCCCACTGGCCGCGGTTCGCCACTGCAGGCCAATGGGAGCTGCTGGAAGTGGCGGCCAGTACGTCCCTCAGCCAGCGCCACTTCCAGCAGCTCCCATTGGACCAGAGCAGCGAACCACGGCCAATGGGAGCCGCGATCGGCTGGACCTGCGGACAGGGCAGGTAAACAAACCGGCCCGGCCCGCCAGGGGCTTTCCCTACACAAGCGGCGACCCCAGTTTGAGAAACACTGCCCTATGGTGAATGTCATAGCCAGAATCTGTAATAATCTCCTTGTTAATCCTGAAAGAAGACCCCCTAAACCAGACTTAATCTAGTAGGCATTTTTGGCAACCTCTGACATTTTGAACTATGGAATTTTACCAGTTCAGCGAAAGGCATACAACTGAACTTCTTAATACCAGGTTGGCTGAGTGCTCTCTCTCTCTCAAAGATTGCAGCTCATAATTACTTAGACAACCGTAGCTGTGCCTGGGCTGTCATGTCCTATGGGGCTTCTTAGGGTTCTGGTTTGTGTTAAATTGTTTCCAGTATTCATAGGCTGCTACTAAGGGAGATTACAAGGTAGCATGATTTTAGCTTCCTTCATAGCACAGACAACAGAGGAGCTACGTCTCCTTTATATTAGATTCTAACATGACAGTATTGTCTGGAAATTCAGTCTTGAATATGATCTTTGCCTGAATCAGGGTAAGTCAGATTTACCACTGATTAATCCCAAACATAGAGGTTAAGTGGGATCATTTCTGGTTTATATTTTGATGGCATAAACCTCTTAAAGGGGACCTTGGACTCATGTTGGACCCTAGATCAGGGGTTCTCAAACTGGGGGTCGGGACCCCTCAGGGGGGTCGTGAGGTTATTACATGGGGGGTCGCGAGCTGTCAGCCTCCACCCCAAACCCCGCTTTTGCCAACATTTATAATGGTGTTAAATATATTTAAAAGTGTTTTTAATGTATGGGGGGGAGGGTTGCACTAAGAGGTTTGCTATGTGAAAGGGGTCACCAATACAAAAGTTTGAGAACTACTGACCTAGATAATTGCTATCCAGTATACAGCTGTAGTTCATTCAGCTATTTTTTAATCTTATACTAGTACAAGGCAAATTGATGTGCAGAAGTTAATCCCGGTATTTATTTTTTTAATCAGGTAGATCAGGTAGATTCTGATCTGTGCTTCTTAGGAGGTGCAGCTCAGGAGGCACAGCGGTTCTCAACCTTTTTCTTTCTGAGGCCACCTCAACATGCTATAAAATTCCATGGCCCACCTGTGCCACAATAGTTGGTTTTCTGCTTATAAAAGCCAGGGCCGGCATTAAGGAGTAGCTACCAGGGCAATTGCCTGTGGCCCCATGCCACAGGGGCTCTGCCAAAGCTACATTGCTCAGGCTTCAGCTTCAGCCCTGGGTGGCAGGGCTCAGGGCCCTGGGCTTCAGCCCCATGCAGTGAGGCTCCTACCCTGGACCCCAGTGAGTCTAATGCTGGTCCTGCTTGGCAGCCCCCCCTGAAACCTGCTCGTGGCCCTACAGGGAGCCCTGGAGCCCTGGTTGAGAACCACTACCCTCTTAGTCTCTTACAGGGGAATCTACCTCACACATAGTCAGTAGTGGTGGCGCCTACACTTCTCCTCAGCCACCCATGTGGACATGTTAGGGTTGGAGAGGGAGATTGGCTGGAGCATGATGCTCAGCTGGTATATAGTCCTTATAGGTCAATAAGTGCTGGCACAATTTGGAGTAGCCCAAGTGCTGTAACCTGTGTCTAGGCTGCTCAAGGAGCTATAACTCACTTCAGTTCTACTGTACTTATTAAATGGAGAAAGTGGTCAATACTGACCATTGAACTTAGCAATTGCTAGCAGGGGATGCTCAGCAAACAGAGAGTACTGAACTAGCAAGTGGAGAAGTTGTCACCTGGGCATTGAAAGTGTCTAAGAGATGCTTCTTGGCAAGAAACTACAGAGCTCTTGTAAAATTTCACAAATTCTCCTCTGCTTTAAGTTTACTGTATAAAGCTACTGAGCAAGCACTAATAACTCTTGGATACTCAAGCTCCAATGTCTATTGCTATGATGAGTCCAGAAATTAGACAATAAAGTAAATGTCAGGTCATGAAACCCCAAATCCAGCTTCCTCAAAAACTGACATGGATAGCTGAAAATAAACCGTCTTCCTGTTGAGGAGCAACTTGGTCAGGTAATGATGATCTTTCTCAAGTTGACATTAACATAGATTATTTGTCTCCCTGAAATATATTCTCATGCACAGGTTCATCTTGGATAGCGGGGCTCCATTCTCTGCTCCAGCTGAGCTGTACCATTGCAAGGGAGGGTTGTATGTTGGCACAAAATTTGGCCCAGATTATTTTCTTTTATTCATTACCTAGGCTCCAATTCTGCAAGGAGCTCTGCAACATGGAGCTCCTGGTATGATCTGGGTCTTAATTTTAGAATTTGTTACCCACCACTGATCCATAAGCCACTACATCACAGATTTATTACCTGCTGCACAGACCGTCTTTCTTAAAGCCCTTTGGGAAAGAGGCAAATGAGGTTAATGGGGTGTTGTGTATTCGTTTTGTGTTTGGGGTTTTCATGCATGTGTGGGAGTCAGCTTTATTATATATTTGGTCAGCCCATTAAGTCTGCTATGGATTATTAACTCCCTGGCTCTGTAAAAGATTGAGGATCTTGACCAGTCTCACAATTTGGCCCCACGTCTTTCTGTCAAGGGCACATTTTCCCCACTGATGTTAATTCACATTAAGAGCTCTTAGGTCTTGCTCAATATTATTCTTCCATCTTTTCCTTGGTCAGCACCAAGGTTGGACACCATAAGGATGCCCTTCTGATAGACATTTAATTGGTCTGCTTTCCTCTTGAGGTGTTGTATTAAATATTGTCATTTTGAAAACTTCAAAGCAAGACTGCCTAAAGTTTGAGCTGAGTGCTGATAAAAAAAAAATGAAATAGATAAATGTAAAGCTCTATGTAAGTGTTAACCATTATTAATGATTAATCTTATTTTAGCAAGTTTTTTTCACAATACAAATGAAGTAGCTTATTTGAATATCAATGGATAAAGAATTCACTATTCCGCACTGCAATGTAATTTGTTACTTGGAAGTGTAGCCATCAGGTGCATACTCATTCTATAAAGTGTTGACTCAGATGATTGGCATATGATGTACATATCAAGATTATCCATATCTGATTGTTGGGAGGTTTATAATTTTAGGGAACGCATTTTTTATTTATTTTCCATTCCTGCTGTAATTTGCTTAGGTTTTTTTTTTTTTTTTTACCATGAGCTATCAGATCTCATCTGAATGCTCTGCTGACTTAAAATGACTATAAAGGAGTGAAATTGTAAGTATTTCTATCATCCATCCATTGGCCTGAAAATTAAATTGCATCATCATAGTTCAATCACTAGATGGTAGCATCAAGTTTGTTAGGATAACAAGGACAGATATTTTAAATAGAGTCAGTAATGTTTTAAAAATCATTCAGTCAACAAAGGCATAAAATTGATTTAGTGGCCAATTAAACAAACCTTACTGTGTGTTCAACTCTACCTAGTTAGACAGAAGTTTTATGGGCGAGCCTTGATATGGATTCTTTGCATAATTTTTGAATACAGACATGATTTACTTGCATGTCTGTCGAAATAGAAATATAGATGAGATATTTAAATGAACAGTTCTCAGAGTTTGAAGATTAAAGAAGGAGGGCTATATGTAAACCCATAAGCAGAAAGTAGGTGCTTGCTCCTCATGCATAAATTACACAGTACGTGGTTCTTCAATGTGGCTTATACAAAATAGCACGTGGCACTTACACATGGTATTCACATAGTCATTAGCAAGATGGCAACCTCAAAAGGAACAGCAGTTCTGCTGCGGATAAGCACCCACTGTTTCAGATTCCTATCAACATGCAATTAAAAAAAATTAAATTAAATTAACCTCTTTTTATCCATGCAAGAGGTATAGATCTTAGGCTGGGTTCAAATTTTGAGCTAAAATCTGGGTCAGTTCTTATTTAATTCTAACATATTTCTAATAATACCTCACTCTTGTATAGCACTTTTTGTTTGTAGATTTCAGAGCACTCTATAAGGAAGGAAAATATCACTATCCCCATTTTACAGGTAGGAAAACTGAAGCACAAAGGGGAGAAGAGACTGGCTAATGGGTGATACAATGAGTTACTGGCAGGGCCAGGAATAGAACCTAGGTCTCCTGACATACTGTCCCTTATTAACTATGCACTGACAATTATAATCATAACTGATGGATAGCAGCACAATAAATAAATAGTAGATGCAGCAGCCTGTAAAGTATCTTTTCATCATGGCATCCAGAAAAGAAACCATTTCACAAAATTTTCCTGAAGCTCTGCTTCCTACAGTATGGCTCTGATCTAACGCCCACTGAAGTCAATGGAAAGGTTCATTGACTCCAGCAGGCTTTGGATGGGACCCTATAGGTTTGAGTCTCAAAAGAGAACACACTCAGAGAGAATTTTCATGTACTTTGAATTCTAAAAGAAGGGAGTGTAATTTTTAGCACTCAAGGGAATGAACTGCAAATAGAAATAACAACAACAAAAAGCCAATTACTATTTTTCACTGAAGCTTTGAAAAAGAATCTTATTCAGAAGCTAAGAGTAAGGAGCATTGATCCTCAGTCTTTCTGAATACTAGTTTCCTGCTGTCCGATATTCCTACCTATCTAAAGGCTTCTTATTGGCTTCTTATTGGCATATAGCAACCCTAGTAATGAATGATAGGATTCCCTACTGGATCTATAGAATGCTAGGAATGTACGCTGGCTATATATATACATATACATATACATATACATACACACACACCTTACTTTAACATTTCCCCATTACAAACCAGCATAGCACTGCAGCACATGTGACATTTAAATACGTGAGTAATCACATTCATGAAAATGAGACAACTCTTGTGCTTAAAGCTTTCCTGGATCAGGGCCAATGATTCTGAACACCGGAACTGCTTTTAATAGTTGCACATTCCTTTTTAAAAGAAAAGCAGCCTTACTTCCTATGTTCTTTGGTTGGAAATCAGTGTTTTGCTTTGTTTCAAAATATCTTGTATTTGTTATTCAGATTAAACTAAGCAAGGCCAGAAAACAGTGCAAACATTTAACAAGGGTGTTCGCTGGCTGGCAAAGTACTGTAGGTAAGCAGAGATGTACATGTGTTTCATAGCCCTCATAACATCCCATATTATCCACATTAGTATTCCTAGCAACATTGTTGATCTCTCACTCTCTCTCTCTTTCCATAAACTTTTCTCTTCTTACCTCTCCAGAGCAGGAGACTTTAAGCTGCTCTACAAATAAAGCACTTCAGTAGCCAAAGACCAGTACGAAAAAGTATTTCTAATTGGCTTCTCAGAGATCAGACTAAATCAAGTCATATGTTGAGTTCTTGGTTGACCTTTACAATTGTTGCTATCTTCAAATCACAGTAAAAGCCAAGTGCCATTAATTCCTTTTATTCTATTTTATTTTTGTACTGGGACTTTTAACCACTCCTGAAAGTTTAACTCACATAAATGAACATTTTTCTCTTGAAAGCAGCTCTTCTATGTGACATGTTCAAGTTATTAACCTTGCTTTGCTTCTCCTATGAAAGATTCACGTTCCTGCTGTTCCTAAGCTTCTGGGTGATGACTAATTTATTCATCCAAGGGGATATTCTGTTGATTTGAAAAATTATACTGGATGTAACAAGTGTCAAAAATCTTACATGTGCTCTTTGGTGGGGGGAGTAAAGTATCCAGAGCCTCTTTTCCTACCCAAACTTTGCTGGAGAATTCTAAATATTGTTTCACTGCACAACTATGCAGTTTATAATAATCATCACAGGGTATCTTAAACAGGTGGTGGGAAGTCAACAAAAGATGGGAATACACTGGGAATGAAATTATATATCTATTTGCACCTACTCTACATGCCCGCAGAAATAAATTTACTTCTGTAATCAAGTTCATCAGTGCAGGTCTGAGATACAGGTGCTGCTACACATATATTAGAGACAAGGGAGGGCTAATCATTCAGAAGGAAGAGCACTATTTACTCTACTTCATCACATATATCATACTCATATGAATATATTCTGTCCACTACATAACTGCAGTACGGGTGGTCAGTAAGGACTCTGAGAAATCAGTAACACATTCCTATAATATGAAAAGGTTTCAGTCCATTATTTACTAATCATTTATGAGACATGTTTTTATTAGAGATGTGCAAGGTTTTGATGCCTCATCTTCCTATATATAATGCAAAATGATCCTTGGGTGGGGAATAGACAGATCCTTGGCTCCTGCCCAGCAGCGGATGGCAATACGCAGAACAAATGGGGAGGAGAAAGGAGATTACGCTTCTGAGTCAGAATTCCTTCACTGGGATGCTCCTGGAGAAGTGCAGCAACACCAGCCCTCATTATGGGCTGTGTCCTTGGAACTTAAACTATCCCTAACTAAACTCTGCTGGTTTGTGTGCACTCGCTCTAAACCAGTGGTTCTCAAACTGGGGCCGCCGCTTGTGCAGGGAAAGCCCCCGGCAGGCCGGGCCGGTTTGTTTACCTGCCAGGTCCGCAGGTTCAGCCGATCGCGGCTTCCACTGGCCACGGTTTGCCGCTCCAGGCCAAAGGGGACTGCAGGAAGCGGCAGCCAGCAAATCCCTTGTCCCGCGCCACTTCCCACAGCCCCCATTGACCTGGAGCAGCAAACCGCGGCGAGTGGAAGCCGCGATCGGCCGAACCTGCGGACCCGGCAGTTAAACAAACCGGCCTGGCCCACCAGGGGCTTTCGCTACACAAGCGGCGGCCCCAGTTTGAGAACCACTGCTCTAAACCCCTGATCTTGCAGAATGGAGTCAGACAAGTTTAGCAACCATATTTTGAACTGGAGAAAAAATAAAGGGAGATAGGTGAGGAAAAGGTGACAATAGTCAAGGTGCAAAATGACAAGATGTAGGCAAAAGTTTTAGCAGCATGGAAGAATGGCTGGATTCTGGTGATATTAAGAAGAAGTGACAGGTCTGAATAATAGCCAAAGGGCTCCCATTGAAGTTAATGGAAAGATTCCCACTGACTTCAATGGGAATTGGTTCAGGCCTTAGATATGGCAGGAGGAGGAGAGAGAGAGAGGTTAAGGGAGTAGTAAAGTTGGTTTAAACATCAATGGAGATAGAGGACAAAGGCAGAGCTTATAAATTAGAGCGAGAGTACAAAGAAATATTTAATACTATAATATTTTCCCCTTGACAGATCTGGTAAGTAGGTGACGAGGTCATTAGCCATCACATTCAATTTCAAGCTAATTGACATTTTGTCTGAATCAGGACTAGAGCTGGCTGTGTAGTGGGACAATTCATTTGCAATTTACAAATACTGTAATGCATTCAGAATTGTCTTTCGATGCAGCCGTGTTCACATCCCTTGTTGTTTGCTTTTCTATAAACATTCATGGGAACAGGCTTTTGTTAGCTAAATGTTGAGGAATGGCTGCTCTTCACATAAAAACATACCTGTCTTTACACCTCAACAGGGTATGTGCATGTGAATATTATGCATGCTATTCACCCTATTTATGAAGTTTCAACCTTCCAATCTGGGAGCAGAAACAAACCACACAAACAACATGAAAATGAAGACTTTAAATCCTAGCTGAACTTTGCAAACATCTCAGATGCTGCAAGCTGTTTGCATAAAGTGTTCATTGAACAATTAAGAAAATAAATACATCTTTAAGAATCAAAATCTGTTTGTGGATAATTCACAACCAAAGAAAAGGGATTTTAAATACATTTTTTCACTATGAAAATAATTGCTTGTTTCTACTACAAAAATCCTAAGTTAGTGTCTTGGTATCAATTAATTTGGGCTGACCAGAAAACAAGAATTCTATTTTGAGATTTGGGGAAATTGTTTTCATTCAGCATCAGGATGAAACCAAGGTCTTTTGAAACTTTTCATGAAAAGCAGATAGAGAATGAGAGGTGACTGTGTAGCCTGATTTTCTCTCACTTTGGTTTGACCAGAAATTCCATCCTGGTCTTGAAAAAACTTCTTGTCAAAATTGATTCAACTCCACAAATTAGCATTTTCTGGGGGTCAGAAAGGACTTTCCCCTTCCAATATTGTTTTTTTAATCTCCTTCCTCTGAAGCTTCAGTGATGACCAGAGCTGGAGATGGGATATTGGACAGGGAGGGTTAGAGCTCTGAGGTGACACTGAGTATTTTCTTTCTCAAGTGCTTGGCTGACTGTTTCTTGCTCACATGCTCAAGATCTAACTGATCATCATATGTGGGATTGGAAAGAAATTTTCTCCCAGGTCAAATTGGCAATGATCTTGTGGGTTTTTGCTTTTCTCTGCAGCGTGTGGGTGCCAGTCACTTGCTAGGATTAGCTGGGTATATCTCACTTAATCATTCCCCTGCCACTGCGGGGGCCTCAAGCACTTATGCACCTCACACCCTCCTATTCACTGCCTGTGGCACATAATAATCTAGTCTCTTGTAGGCTGTAATGCTTTGGTCTAATCTCAGTGTATTTGGTGTGTGGGCGCTGGATGGTGTTGGTGGCCTGTGATATACAAGAGGTCAGACTAGATGATCTGTTTGTCCCTTCTGGCCTTAAACTCTATGACCTAAACCATTTTGTTGAAAAATTCCCCAACAGTTCTAAATACAGTGATTGATTATAGGTTATATGACAATAGATTGTGTGGGAAAACACTACTTAGGTTATGGAGTCTGACTCTTCACATTTTGCAAGGACTAGTCCATATGTCATTCCCACTAAGCTCTGATGTACATGTGTATAGTACAATATATGTTACTTTGCCAGTATCCATACTCAGAACTCCCATTGGAGTCCTAACAGGACTTTTGCCTGAGGACTGATGGCTGTAGCTTTGTTAATAGGGGAATATTTTGTAATGCCTTTTGGTCTTCCCCACATTCTAGAATTTCCAAGGTGGTTTGTGTAAGGGATTAATATTGAAGTTGTTGCAGTTAGAGTGAATACGCATTTCTATTTCACCATTTTTTTCTTCCAAGGCAAATTTTCTAGTTCATTACTGTTTTGCTTGTAAAGCTGCTTGTTTTATTAGATCAAGAGAACTTTGCATACTTTTTTGATCAAACTGCATATTTTTTCTGATTCAGTTGCCTTCCTCATTTGAATTTGTATATGTTTTGCTGAATCAGTTGTATATTTTTGTCCTCAAGGGTTCAAGTAATCTACTACTTGAGCTGCATACTTTGATAATCCTATTGCATATTTATCTGATTCAGCTGGATGCTATGTTAGCTGAAGGATTTTCCTTGATTACATTGCCAGTTTAACGGCTGCTGAGGATGCACATGCTATAAAACTGGGCTACAGTCATTAATAGCTACAAATCTATATTCATTTTAAATTATGATGCATTTTAAAAACTGAGTTATCGATTTTATTTTTGCATAATTTGTTAAATCATTATGCAAACTACTGTCAGGAATACTGAAAAAGTGCACAAAGCAGAAACATGAAGCTGAAAATGGTAGTAGGCAGCACATGTTTGAAGCATAGTATAGGATCATAGTTAGCAAGGGTTGAAAAAGATTTATTCATTTGTTATGTTTATCCCCTGTGAAGCTCAGTAAGCAAAAAAGATTGCATGGCAAACAGAATCATAAGTTTAAATTCAACTGCTGAAAAGTGCATCCCAAACAACTGGAATACTCAGCTGGGCCAGCTGTTTTTCAGAATGAGGGAAGGGATAGGTAAAGTCAGCAGAGAATTTTTTTAATACTAGCTAGGTAGAGGATCAACAATTAAGGGGCAATCTAAAATTTAGAGATAGAAATGATAAGTCATCATGATCCCAGATGTTTTAAACAAAAACAAAATATCAGTTTTCCGCAGCCACGTGCTGTTGTTTGAACTGAGTTCCCCGGACTTCATACAGACATAGCAGCACAGTATGAAACACACCAACCAGGTGTATTTTTTCTTAAGAATTCTTAGCACAGAGCAGACTGTGAAAAAAACAAACTACAACTGGTAACATGCATAGAAGTAACTGATGCTTGATATGTCGACAACATGAGTGAAATCTGACTGAGAGTTAGATTGGGATAATGCAACCTAACACAACTGTTAAAGTAGTGCTCTTTGAACCTTCCTCCCCCTTCTCCATTTCCATTACCGATATGCACCACACAAGGGCACAGAGACAATCTAGTCCATATGTCTGATTCAGCAGACATTCCATGTACAGAGCTCCTACTGATTTAAAGTATATGGAAGTTCTGTACATAGAGTATCTAGTGAATTAGTATCAGCTAAAGCACGCCCTGAGATGAATGTGCTGTATAAACAAAATTAGCATCTCAGCTCTTAGATTCAATCCTGATAATATTGCTCAGTTTTCACTCAGCCACTGTAACGCAAACTTGCATTGACATCATTTGAAGCCACTGAAGTAAACGGGTTTGCTTGAGTAAGATGTCAGTGTGATGGGTTCGATCACAGACACCCCCTTGGGACTGTCACCTGATGTGCTGGAATTACCTCTGAGCCCGTTTTCCACTGCCAGCTTGGGACTCCAGAACCCTGCCTTGTTGAGCCAGACATGCTAATCTGCTGCAACACAGACCCAGGTCTGTCCACGCCCCCAAAGCTGCCGACTTTAACCAAAAACTGCTCAGCAAGTCACCTATATCCAGCACCCAGATGTCCAGCTCCCAATGGGATCCAAACCCCAACTAAATCCATTTTACTCTGTATAAAGCTTATACAGGGTAAACTCATGAATTGTCCGCCCTCTATAACACTGATAGAGAGCTATGCACAGCTGTTTGCTCCCCCAGGTATTAATCACTTACTCTGGGTTTGTTAATAAACAAAAGTGATTTTATTAAGTATAAAAAGTAGGATTCAAATTGTTTCAAGTAATAACAGACAGAACAAAGTAAGTTACCAAGCAAAATAAAACAAAACACACAAGTCTAAGCCTAATACATTAAGAAACTATATACAGGTAAAATCTCACCCTCAGAGATGTTCCAATAAGCTTCTTTCACAGACTAGACTCCTTCTTAGTCTGGGCCCAATCCTTTCCCCTGGTAGAGTTCTTGTTAGCTTCAGCTCAGGTGGTAACTAGTGGTTTTCTCATGACTGCAGCCCCCTTGTTCTGCTCCACCCCTCTTTTATAGCTTTGGCCCAAGGCAGGAATTCTTTGTCTCTCTGGGTTCCAACCACTCCTTCTAAATGGAAAAGCACCAGGTTTAAGATGGATTCCAGTATCATGTGACATGTTCACATGTCTTGTGAGACTTCATTACCCACTGACTGGCACCCACATATACAGGAAGGCTTACAAGTAAACAGAGCCATTTACAACCAATTGTCCTAGTTAATGGGTGCCATCAAGATTCCAAGCCACCATTAATGGCCCACACTTTGCACAGTTACAATAGGACTTCAGAGTAATATTTCATATTTCTAGCTTCAGATACAAGAATGATACATTCATGCAAATAGGATAAACACAGTAGATTATAAGCTCTGTAATGATACCTTACAAAAGACCTTTTGCATAAAGCATATTCCAGGTACATTATATTTATACTCATAAGCATATTTTCATAAACATATGGAGTGCAACATCACAGTGAGGTTTTGGGCATTGGCTGGCTCTATGCACAGCTCCCAGAAGGAGAAGAACTTTCAGGGCATGCAAAGAATACCTCCCAGTAAGCCTGCCTGGCTAGAGAGATTCTGTCTCCTTTTGTCTCCTCTCGATCAGCAGCTGCCTACAGACCACAGAGGTCCTGGTCTGACAGGATGCAGTGACAGCAAATCCAACCACCAAATGTGGAATTCCAATAATAGGCTAAATCTACTTTATGATCTGGTCACCAGCTGACATATATATGACTGTGTAAACCTGGCTTTTACTGGCATAGCGTGGGAGGGTTTAAAACCTGTCTGGTACCCTGGTTTCCTGTATGCATGAGGAAGGGGAACTTACCACAACTAAAAAGCTAAGAAGACTTGCTGAAATGCCATCATGAAATAAAATTCCCCATTTGTTTCACTTGAAAATTTGTGTGCATTTGCCCCACTTGTTCTCACTGTATGTAGATGTTGCTGACATTTTTTGATTCAGCTCTTATTTGTGCTGGTTCTTGATGGATTGAGAGATTCACTCCTTAGCAGATGTGGCTAACAAATTTTTATTAAGACAAACAATGATCAGTTACCAGTGGGAAGCTGCAGAACGGTCACCACACAGTCACTCCAGCCCCAGACAACACATAGCCACTTTCCTTTGTTTAGGCTAGTTATGAGGGGGTTTTTTTTTTGTACATATGGAGTTTTAATTATTTTTTTCTTTTGTTTTTTATTATTTATTTTTAGCTTTATGATTATTTCCTGGTGTTTTTACAGGCATGATTACTTTGCAGTTTTTTTACACATGTGCAACACTAAACATGATTACTCTGCAATGTCGTACACATGTACAGTTCTGCTTATGATTAAGCTTCTATACATTAGCAGAAGAGTCTCTTAAGTCACAGCAGGCTTCTATCAAGCCTAAAATAAGCCTTTGCTCCTAGCACTCCCCACCATGAAGCTACAGAATCCTTTCTAAGGCTTCATCAAAGCTTGTGGGGCAATGGAAAAGTTTCCTTGTCCCTTATTCCAGGTAACTTCTCTTGGAACTAATGGAACATTGGCCAGTTATAATATGTTTGTGTCCCATATTGGCAGTGTCCAATCACAAGATTACATAATCTTTGCCTTTTCTAGCTTTTGCAACCTTGTTCCATTTTTTGCGAACAGGGGCTGCTAACAGGGAGTTTCGCAAGGGAGTTCTCCAGGTGAAGGAGGAGCAATACAGCACCCTTTTGGGGTAAGTGACTGTCTGTAGTGTGTGCTTGTTTGTGTTTGGGGGTTACTTGCTGTGTGATGAGCTTGTGTTTGTCAGTCTGTTTGGTTGGTTGGTTGGTTGAAGTACCGTGTGCTGTGGCTGGCAGCTGGAAGCTGTGAGCTTCAACGGAAGGTTTGAAAGCTAGAAGCCTCTGGTAAGTGGCTGAGCCTTAATCAGTGGGCAGGGCATTCATACAGGCCAGGGCTTTATAAAGCAGCGCACAAGCGACCAGGGGCTGCTAACAGGGAGTTTCGCAAGGGAGTTTGGAAGGGGAATGGGAAGGGGCGAGGGTCCCTTGCCGGTTCTATCTGTTTTCCCTTTATTCCCCTTAAAACCTAAAACTTCTTGCTTAAACAACCCTTTCAGCAGGCAGGGGGCTGCAGACGGGAGTTTGGCAGAGGGAGGCTTACGATGGTTAGGAAGACCCGCAACACCTGTGCCAGCACTGCTTCTGTCTCCTACACCTGCGCCTGTATCCAGACAGAGCGCCTGAGCATGGATGCTTCTACTCAGATCCTGGTGTGGTTTTGCAGAGACTGTAACTTGCAATTTCCACTTACTGATATCCAGGCTGGGGGGACCATCCAATGTGAAAGGTGCCTGCTGGTGGAATCTCTCAGGCAGCAGGTGGGAGAGCTACAAGAGGAGGTGGCTAGGTTGAGGAGCATCCGAATCCACGAGCAATTCCTGGACAGTGTCCATGTGGAGACAGCTGAGGTAGCTGTCCCAGTACACAGGACTGCTGATACACCACTGGTGGAGGAGGAGATGGCTCAGGGTGGACACTGGCAGCTGGTTACTTCTGGCAGCAGGCAGTGCTCCACCCCTGCTCCGAACCCTCCCGCCGTGGTAATAGCTAACCGTTATGCTCTTCTTGATACAGGAAAGAAGGCATCACCCCCTACAGTAAAGGAGGAGAAGCCTCGTACCCCTAAGGCTGGGAGGTCTGCTGCCACCACTGCAAATAGGAAACGTAGGGTAGTGGTGGTCGGAGACTCTCTGCTGAGGGGGACGGAGGCGCCCATCTGTCGCCCTGACATTTCATCTCGGGAGGTATGCTGCCTGCCGGGAGCCCGTATCCGAGACGTTACGGAGGCATTGTCGAGGATTATCCAGCCCTCTGACTACTACCCCATGCTACTCATCCATGTGGGCACAAATGATACTGCGCGGTGTGACACTGAGCAGATCAAGAGTGACTACAGGGCTCTGGGAGTACAGGTGAAGGAGTTTGGAGCGCAGGTGGTATTCTCTTCGATTCTTCCTGTCAAAGGTAGGGGCCCGGGCAGAGACAGATGCATCATGGAGGTGAATGCCTGGCTGCGAAGATGGTGTCGCCAGGAGGGCTTTGGCTTCCTAGCACGGGATGCTATTTGAGGAAGGACTGCTAGGCAGAGATGGCGTTCACCTTTCGAGGAGGGGAAAGACCCTATTTGGACACAGACTGGCTAACCTAGTGAGGAGGGCTTTAAACTAGGTTCGACGGGGACAGGTGAGCAAAGCCCGCAGGTAAGTGGGGAACATGGAGACCTGGGAGATGGGTCGGAAACGAGAGGGAGTGTGGGCTATATTGGCAGAGAGAAAGGAGGGTCAGGACAAAACTGGGAGGAAAGTTCAAACCAGTATCTTAGATGCCTATATACAAATGCGAGAAGTATGGGTAATAAGCAGAAAGAACTGGAAGTGCTAATAAATAAATACAACTATGACATTGTTGGCATCACTGAAACTTGGTGGGATAATACACATGATTGGAATGTTGGTTTAGATGGATACAGCTTGCTCAGGAAGGATAGACAGGGGGAAAAGGGAGGAGGTGTTGCCTTATATATTAAAAATGTACACACTTGGACTGAGGTAGAGATGGACATAGGAGATGGAAGTGTTGAGAGTCTCTGGGTTAGGCTAAAAGAGGTAAAAAACAAGGGTGATGTCATGCTAGGAGTCTACTACAGGCCACCTAATCAGGTGGAAGAGGTGGATGAGGCTTTTTTTAAACAAATAACAAAATCATCCAAAGTCCAAGATTTGATGGTGATGGGGGACTTCAACTATCCGGATATATGTTGGGAAAATAACACAGCAGGGCACAGACTATCCAACAAATTCTTGGACTGCATTGCAGACAACTTTTTATTTCAGAAGGTTGAAAAAGCTACTAGGGGGGAAGCTGTTCTAGACTTGATATTAACAAATAGGGAGGAACTCGTTGAGAATTTGAAAGTAGAAGGCAGCTTGGGTGAAAGTGATCATGAAATCATAGAGTTTGCAATTCTAAGGAAAGGTAGAAGGGAGAACAGCAAAATAGAGACAATGGATTTCAGGAAGGCAGATTTTGGTAAGCTCAGAGAGCTGATAGGTAAGGTCCCATGGGGATCAAGACTGAGGGGAAAAACAACTGAGGAGAGTTGGCAGTTTTTCAAAGGGACACTATTAAGGGCCCAAAAGCAAGCTATTTCGCTGGTTAGGAAAGAGAGAAAATGTGGCAAAAGACCACCTTGGCTTAACCACGAGATCTTGCATGATCTAAAAAATAAAAAGGAGTCATATAAAAAATGGAAACTAGGACAGATTACAAAGGATGAATATAGGCAAACCACACAGGAATGCAGGGGCAAGATTAGAAAGGCAAAGGCACAAAATGAGCTCAAACTAGCTACGGGAATAAAGGGAAAGAAGAAGACTTTTTATCAATACATTAGAAGCAAGAGGAAGACCAAAGACAGGGTAGGCCCACTGCTTAGTGAAGAGGGAGAAACAGTAACAGGAAACTTGGAATTGGCAGAGATGCTTAATGACGTCTTTGTTTAGGTCTTCACCGAGAAGTCTGAAGGAATGCCTAACATAGTGAATGCTAATGGGAAGTGGGTAGGTTTAGCAGATAAAATAAAAAAAGAACAAGTTAAAAATCACTTAGAAAAGTTAGATGCCTGCAAGTCACCAGGGCCTGATGAAATGCATCCTAGAATACTCAAGGAGCTAATAGAGGAGGTATCTGAGCCTTTAGCTATTATCTTTGGAAAATCATGGGAGACGGGAGAGATTCCAGAAGACTGGAAAAGGGCAAATATAGTGCCCATCTATAAAAAGGGAAATAAAAACAACCCAGGAAACTACAGACCAGTTAGTTTAACTTCTGTGCCAGGGAAGATAATGGAACAAGTAATTAAGGAAACCATCTGCAAACACTTGGAAGGTGGTAAGGTGATAGGGAACAGCCAGCATGGATTTGTAAAGAACAAATCATGTCAAACCAATCTGATAGCTTTCTTTGATAGGATAACGAGCCTTGTGGATAAGGCAGAAGTGGTGGATGTGGTATACCTAGACTTTAGTAAGGCATTTGATACGGTCTCGCATGATATTCTTATCGATAAACTAGGCAAATACAATTTAGATGGGGCTACTATAAGGTGGGTGCATAACTGGCTGGATAACCGTACTCAGAGAGTTGTTATTAATGGTTCCCAATCCTGCTGGAAAGGCATAATGAGTGGGGTTCCGCAGGGGTCTGTTTTGGGACCGGCTCTGTTCAATATCTTCATTAACGACTTAGATATTGGCATAGAAAGTACGCTTATTAAGTTTGCGGATGATACCAAACTGGGAGGGATTGCAACTGCTTTGGAGGACAGGGTCATAATTCAAAATGATCTGGACAAATTGGAGAAATGGTCTGAGTTAAACAGGATGAAGTTTAACAAAGACAAATGCAAAGTGCTCCACTTAGGAAAAAAAAATCAGTTTCACACATACAGAATGGGAAGAGACTGTCTAGGAAGGAGTACAGCAGAAAGGGATCTAGGGGTTATAGTGGACCACAAGCTAAATATGAGTCAACAGTGTGATGCTGTTGCAAAAAAAGCAAACGTGATTCTGGGATGTATTAACAGGTGTGTTGTGAGCAAGACACGAGAAGTCATTCTTCCGCTCTACTCTGCTCTGGTTAGGCCTCAGCTGGAGTATTGTGTCCAGTTCTGGGCACCGCATTTCAAGAAAGATGTGGCGAAATTGGAAAGGGTCCAGAGAAGAGCAACAAGAATGATTAAAGGTCTTGAGAACATGACCTATGAAGGAAGGCTGAAAGAATTGGGTTTGTTTAGTTTGGAAAAGAGAAGACTGAGAGGGGACATACTAGCAGTTTTCAGGTATCTAAAAGGGTGTCATAAGGAGGAGGGAGAAAACTTGTTCACCTTAGCCTCTAAGGATAGAACAAGAAGCAATGGGCTTAAACTGCAGCAAGGGAGGTCTAGGTTGGACATTAGGAAAAAGTTCCTAACTGTCAGGGTGGTTAAACACTGGAATAAATTGCCTAGGGAGGTTGTGGAATCTCCATCTCTGGAGATATTTAAGAGTAGGTTAGATAAATGTCTATCAGGGATGGTCTAGACAGTATTTGGTCCTGCCATGCGGGCAGGGGACTGGACTCAATGACCTCTCGAGGTCCCTTCCAGTCCTAGAATCTATGAATCACCTCAGCGCCTACTGTGCAATTTTGGGTTTCTTCATCCAAGGTGAATCCACATGCCTGATCTAGTTCTGAGGCCACAGGTACTACAGATAGGAAGGATTTATGCCTTATTACATTTTTCCTTTTTATTAGCATAATAGATTTCTGAGTAGCACTTAATTTTACTATTTTTATTTTTGTTGTTTCAGCATTGTATTTGTTATAAACTTAGCCCCTTTTTTATTTTGAATTTATTTTAGTTTGTAGATTTTGTATTAGGAAGCTACTATACTATGAACAAGTAATTGCTTTTGACACATTAGGATGGTTCATGGTTTGTTTTTATTTTATTGATTGCTGCTTTTACTGTCCTAGACAACTGTTTTGTTATTTTAGTATTTTAAACATTTAAAAAAAAATTATTTTGTTGTTTATTTAACTTTGTTAACAGTTTGATTCTCTCCCCTCCTCCCCCCTCTATACTGTGATATTAGTCTGGCTGACATCTCACATTTAAGTCAGTGCAGCTAACAAAAGCTCAGTCTGACTTCCCTACCCTTATGTTATTTCTAAATATGTGCCCCCCTTTAATAAATGTGCTGTTTTTCAAAGACATTTTATTTGCAGTTCCATGGGTGTTTATTGCAGAGAAGAAATGTGATAAATTGAGATATTATACTCCCTCTGGAGCACCAAGAGAGCATTAATGTCTATGGAAAACAGACAGATCTCAGTTGAAAGATTCATGTACAATAATTGCATGCAATTCTATACCTTGACTAATCAAACCTGCAATTCTAGGGAATCTAAGGGTGAAATCCTAAGTAGATCAAAGCTCTTACTGACTCCAAGAGAGACAGAATTTCACTCTAAGTGTTTCACATTAATGCCATGTCTTTCTACCTTTCCTGACTGACATTATGCAGTTATATCATGTAGTGCAATTAACAGGCCATGGGTGTTTAGAAAAAAGCTTAACCTACTCATTAATCTTAAAGTCTTTGTTAGCATATGCTTCATACAGTCTAGCTTTAAAAAATAGATTACTTTAGAAGGTTGAAATTAGTCAGAAACAGTCTTCAGAGAGTGCGTAGGATGGCATGTAGGGAGGTTGAAAATTGGTCAGATGCACTCATTATATGTCACATTATCTCAGAGTGGGAAATGTTATATATGATGCATAATATCCTGAGAACAAGGAATTATAGGAGAAATGGTCTCCCCCTCTCTCTCTCATGACAAATCCTTCAGTACGAGTCTGATCCAAAGTCCATTTAAGTCAAGGTGGAAAAACTCCCATTGAGTCCAGTGAACTTTTATCAGGCATTAAGTATTCATAATCATCAACATGTTGGGGTCCACTAGGCATAGCTACCAGGTAACTCGGGAGAGCGGAAGGCCAAAGTGCCGATGAAACTCTTTTGCTCTGGGCCTACCTGAAACCCCAAACTCCATCTTGTGCACTCTCACCTACTTCTATGCTAACTGCTTACATGCTCTGAAGCAGGCTGAAGCAGAAATGTATTGGTCAGCGTTTCTAGCAGATGGCTGCAGTTTCACTCACACTAGCAGAAATAATAGAGATAAGGAGCGGGGGAAGGAGGGGTAGTTAGTTTGCAGGCGCCTAACTCAAGGTCGCAGAGACTGGGAAAGTTTTCTCACAAGCTTATGTAGAGCTTATTGTAACAGTTGTCTGGAAGGGAGGGGTAAGGGGGAATAGCCAGACAAAGAGATGTATGCAAACAGTTTGGAGTATAAAAGGTAAAATTTGTTTGTATTTGTTGCACTGGATTTGAGACATGCTGGTCTCCTAGTGCCATTTCAGAGCTCTGAAATAAACTTGGCTTGCTTTCTCCCCTCGGTGTCTTTATTGGTGCCAAGCACACCGGGCGACGGACCATTGTTGTCCCCTCGAGCCCTTTAGGGCGGGCAACAAACACTATGCTATTAACAGTTGTACTGACCTCATCAGAAATTAAGCAGTGTTCCTCTATAACAGAAGCAGGAGGCGGAAACATGGACAGTTGCTTTTGTCATCCGTTAGCAGAGCATAATCCTGCTATTGTTTACCAAAAATAAGTTCTTTGTCATTCAAAACATTCTTTGTCTTGTCTTTGTCATTCTTTGTTTTATGACTTTCTTAAAATTCTAGAAATTAAATTGAGCAATATATAACTTAAATATATAACTGTGTCAGCATTTTCAGTTGAAAATGTGCCATCCTCTCACAGTTTAATTTGGTCTTGGAATTGAGCCTCTTTCTCTTTTTTGGGGGGGTGGGGAAAGGAACAAAACCTAAATGAAAAACATTTTTCCTGCATAGACTCATGAGGCGTCAAAAAACACGTCTGCATTTTTCATATCATGGACATTAACACGGGCCTTCGCAAGATGATGTAATCTTGGTATAAAACTAACAGAATATACTGAGAGAGTTTCAATCACAATTCAATGCACTTTATTTCAGTTGCTACACCTGAGCTTTTGGTGTCAAAATGCCTGTGTAGAGATCTGAATTACCACATTAAAACATGCAGAATCATGCAACTCTCCACAGTCTCATCTCTTGTTTTAGCCCAGTGGGCTAGCTTGCATTTTATATTTATTGCTTTGCACTATATTCAGCAGTAATGCAAGAAACCTACAGGCCTGTATCCTGTAAGACATTAGCTCCAGCAAGTTAGCATAAGGCTTGAGACCTATTGTGATAAATGAAGAGTGGGGGGAGCTCCCTTTTATGGACACCCAGCCAGCCAGTTAGCTCTTGGTGGCTGTTCTCTGCTTGCTTTATCTGTAAAGGGTTAAAAATGTCCCCAGGCAAAGGAAAGGGTGTGGACACCTGACCAAAAGAGCCAAAGGGAAGGCTAGAATTTTTTAAAATGGGGGAAAAACTTCACCTTGTGCCGGTTGTGGTTCTCCGGAAAAGAGGGGAACAGGGCAGCAGTTTTGCTGTGAGAAGCTTAAGGCCAGATATGAAAATCATCAGATCATATCTAGAACTACCTGTTTAACAACCCAGACATGTAGGTAGATCAGGAATGTTTAGAAAGACGCGATTAGGTTTGTTTCTTATGGCTAGTGGACTTCTCTGTGCTAACCCCAAATGCTTTTGTTTTGCTTGTAACCTTTAAGCTGGACCTCAAGAAGGTTATTCTTGATATTTGATTTTTGTAAGTGGGTTTTTTAAATCTAGCAAAAGCCTAAGTTCCAGATGGATTTTCTTTATTTTTGTTTTTAATAAAATTTACCTTTTTTAAGAACAGGATTGGATTTTTGGTGTCCTAAGAGGTTTGTGCATATGTTGTTTAATTAGCTGGGGGCAACAGCTAATTTCCTTTGTTTTCTTTCTCAGCAATTCCCGGGGGGAGGGGCGGTGAAAGGGCTTGAGGATACCCCACAGGAAGGTTCCAAAAAGGGGGGTTTTTGCATTTGGGTGGTGGCAGCATCTACCCATCCAAGGTCAGAGAGAAGCTGTAACCTTGAGAGTTTAATACAAGCCTGGAGTGGCCACTATTAATTGTTAGAATCCTTGCGGGCCCCCACCTTCTGCACTCGAAGTGCCAGAGTGGGGAATCAGCCTTGACACCTATGAACTTTGAACAGATAGACTTTGCACAGATAAACGGCCCAATGGAAAACCCCAAGTATTTGGGGAGCTGAAAATAGAGTTTAAGGGGAAGTTTTGACCACAGGTAAATAATTCAGTCACAGAAGTGTCCTGGCAATGAACTGATGTACATAACAGGCACATGAAATACATCTAAGGCTAGCCTGCTTGCTTGCCTATATATCTTTTCTTATAAGTTTCTTGTTTTCTTATAAGTTTGGTTATTTGTTTTATTATTATAGGTTTATATTAGAGTATATTTTGGCTGTAACAAAAGGGATCTGCAGGCCACATCCTGTATGTTGAGCGAAGGCAAAGTTAGCATACATATGTTTGGGACCTTTCATCCAGATAGATGGTGAAGAGCTAAAGCATCAGGTCCATGTATGGCTATGACCTTTAACATAGAGGATGTGTTAAAGCAGGTTGGCATAGGGGCTTTCCTAAGTTCATACCCTTTTAAGCTTAACAGGTACACCACAATTTGGAACTTGGAAAGAACTGAAATAACTGGTTAGGACAGAAATAACAAATGTGATGCCTAACCACAAAAGGGCCATGGTAGCGACTGGACATATATGATAATAAGTTGAGAGCATTGATATTTGATATACTAACCTACAACCTATAGGGAAAAGACACTCCAACATTAGTAAGGTGAGGAAATACAAATAAGGAAAAGGGGGAAAAAATCTTCTACTGAATATGCATCAAACATAGTGGTGTCAGCGTAACATATTATAAAAGTGGCATCCCAGCCTAGCGGTGGTAGGAGAGAAAGATGCAGTCCTTCGGAGGTGCCAGAATGATAGCCATTGGTGATGATGAGGAAGGTAATGGTGATGAGAAAGATGATGGCTAACATTTCAGGTTGTTCTACAAGGGATGATGTGAATATATGGATGTGCAGATGTACATTCTGTAGTATCTCTATCTACCTTACTGAGTTCGCGGTGTTTATGACTGTGCTAAATATATTAATAAACTATATTTGTAAGTATAAAAGAGTTCCTATAGTGTGAGTGTTGCAACTGTGCACATCAGGGTTCCCAACTATAAAATAATTTGAATAATACTGGGCCTGATCTTGGGGCAAGAACCTGGCAACCCTCAAAGTGATAACTGGGGATTCTTAAATAATCAATATAATTAATACATAATATAAAGACCGGGCAACGCTATTGACTTTGCAAATTGTTGTAATTTAAGAGAAAAACTAAATTCAATCATAACCACAAAACAATATGAAAAGTGGACATGACCACAGTGGTGCTGGAAATTGGGGTGCTGCACCCTCTGACTTGAAATAGTAACAAACATCAAATACATGGTTTCCATCACCAGCACCCCCACTATAAAACCAGGCATGACCAGAAAACTGGAAAATCATGACAAGCTCTAGAAAGAAAGAAATTTATTGCAGTCTTGGCCCAGGTGATCAAAAATGACTAGCAATCTGGGAAGGCCTCCACTTTGGGTGCCCTTTTTGAGACACCTGAAAGGGATCAAATTTGCAGAAGGAGGGTGCTCAGCACTTTCTGACGATGATCCTTTTAAGGTGTCTCAAGTTGAGCATCCCAAAAACAGGGGCAACCACAATGGCCAGTCTCTTGAAAACCTGGGCCTGCATATCTAAACTTAAGCTAGACAGTTGTTTTTTTTTAAAGTTTTGAAACACATGAGCAAACCTCAGGAGATAATCATATGTGTTTTATAGCGCTGGAACTTCTGTGCATACATCACAGAGAGTCAATGTGATGCGGCATGGCTGCTTTCTTTTGCACCTCTGGCAGAATCTGCCATGGAGCTAGAATAATAAGCCCTGGGAGTGTCAGGTCAGTATGAGAAAGAATCTGGTGGAAGGCCAGCTTAGAGGCCAACATCCCTCCCTGCCAACAGCATAGAGTGTGCAGTTGAAGAACAGGACACGTGGTTAGATACCCCGATGCTGCATGTCCCTAACAGGGGCTTCATTCTGATGTGAGCTGACAATATGAATCAGAGCACCCTGAGAACTGCTCTATTTATGCTGGTAAAGCAGCCCTCTATGGAGCAGCCCCAAGACCAGTGCTCCCTTGTGCCGCTCTGCCAGACCCCAGGATCTGGCACCCCAATGACTGTGATATACTGAAATATCGGAAAATGACATTCTGAGTTGATGATTTTTTCCTCTCCTTCTTCCTCTGTTTAATGCTGATGTGGAGTCCATTTGTAACCAGATTTTAAGCGACTTCTTCTAGCACACTAGCCTGACACTAAACAATTCTCACTATGGCAATGCAAAATAAAGGAGAGATTATCACATGAACTTGAAATCCAGAGAGCAGAAGAACGAGTTGCTTACAACGGCTGCACTAGTTGCCTGCTATTATAAGTGTACCAAGAAGATACTAGAAGACATAGTGTAAGGCTCTATAGCTATCACATAAGGCTTGCCTCTGAGAAATTGTAGGAGTTTTTCCTCTTGAGCACCTTATATTTTTGAGCTCAATATTGGGGAATACAAATAAATCTGAAAGCTAAGGCTATAATATGCTTCATGAGCTGACACTTCATCTGTGCCCAAGGAGATAAAAATGAGCATTAAAGTGAAACTAGCACTATGAAACTTAGGTTGGCCTTGGCAGATACTTCTAAATGTTTACAAAAAGAGTTCAGCCCATCAGCTAACATTTATATCTGCACACCTGACAAAACAAGAATTCAAATAAAGGTGGATGATCAAGGTCACTGAACACACACAAAGTTTTCTCACTAGGAACTGGCAAACTAGTTGGAATAAAGTAAAAACTGACCCAAAACTTCCTCTAAAGCTTGAACTGAACTACTGAGATTTGAACAAGTTTAGTTAACTCTTCTCATTCCTCTTTACACTTCTGTATTGTGTCTGTTTGCTGTTTTTAATTCAGGCTGGAAGGGAAATATGGAAGCAACACATAGAAGACTATTCAGAAAGTATTTCCAACTCAGCCAAAACAAAGAGGTACTAACTATCTTAGATACCCATACAACCCTATTATTATTGTTGTATCTCAAACCCTCACAACCTTTAATGCACTGATATTCAGAACATCCCTGTGAGGTTAGGCAGTCCTATTATTTTACAGCTGGGGAACTGAGGGGCAGAGAGGTTAGGTGTCTTGCCCGAGATTTTACTCTCTGTTTCTCTCACATACACAGACCGCCCTCCCTTTGTGCAACATGATCCATGACATTGTGCACCCAGCCAGCCTATGGAACCATGTCTTTCCATTACTGTTCCACTCATCTTCCCTCCAACCCCACCCTCCTGGTGTTTATTAGCCTCACTTCTTGAGTCTTGTTTTATATAAAGGCTTTGGGATAGGACTCTGTCACCCTATAGGTTTATCCTGGACCTAGCACAGTGGGGCCCAATGCCAATGGTACACAACCATAATACTAATCATTATAAAACTGTGCAACCCATTGGTGGTGCACAGTAGAAAACACAGCATTGTTAAATTGGTGAAAGTATGAATGAATGCCATGCAGGGTGCAGATAAGGTTGAGTAGCAGACATGGTACTCCACGTAGAATGGAATTAAGTTTCAAGCCACTGCTCTATCTGCACCCATAGTCTGAAGACGGTAGGCCAAAATGGGCGCAGGCTCGGAATAGGTCTTTTTGTAGAGATTTAGGTTTATGCACAATCCTTAGAATGCAGCTAAGTAAACTAAACTACACTAGTCTCTGGCCTCGCTGCTGATAGCAGGAGGCTTAGTGTTGGTTGTGTAGCATCACTCGCATTAATGCAGGGCCCCTGTGCTCTCCATACAGCTCCTCCCTTCGGAGGTCAGATTTCCCAAGTCTGGAAAACTTGACCATAACTGTCTCAATGTGAGCTGCTGGGAGCTGAGCACTGTGGACAATTTGGCCCTTATTTACGTGCCTAAAGGGAATTGAGCTCCTCTGAGCCAACAGCAGATGCTGAGTGCTTGAAAATCTGGTCCTTGAGGTACAAATCCCACCCCTGCAAATTTCTCTCCCCCTCCTCTTCCTCCATGTACTGTGCAAGATCAAGCCCACCCCACGTGCACTACATAGTGCTGAAAAGTCACTTCTTTCTCAGAACATTTTCAGACAATTGAGAAATGATTTTGCTTCTTTGACTCCAAGATGCAAAAATCTGTATGATCTCCTGATCTAGTCAACATAACAGAACTTGCTCGAGCAAGACAAGCTTTCAGATATTCTGCCAAGGAGGTTTCCAGCTGAGGGAACCAAGTGATAAAACCAGGGGTGAGTGTAATAGTCCAACAGCAAAAGGAAGAAATGCCTAGAAATATATATTTAAGAAAAGTAGTAAAACAATCTCCTAACTAACTCTAATATAATGTTCCCTTTCAATACGTTTAGTACAGGTGGGTTCCAGGTTTTTTCCGCCAGCATCTTCCATTGTAAAAGGAATGTTCAGCGCTTCAGCTGACTGGATATGTGTGCATGTATTAGATCTTGCTATTTGCTCACTGGGCCAAACACTGCCTACGCACACCCAGAGCTCCAGCTGAAGTCAATGGGAGTTCCACTTGAGCATTCATCCAAGGGCAAAACTTGCCCCACCGCATTTAAAATAGCATGTCAAAGGATCAAAACACAGTGACTGAAGAGACTTTTTTACTTTTCAGCCAGTGCAGTAGCAGCTTGTTTTTCTAATGCAACTTCATGGGGTGTTTATTCTTTGAGTCAATACTGGCACATGGAGCACACCGATTTTTTTTTAATGTAATGCCATTAACCAGAGAATCCAAATGTCTAAGCAGCCAAGGGAGGTTTAAACAAAATAACCACCAAGAGGCAGGTAGGCAAGTTACCTACCCTACACGTTTCCCACAAGGATTCTGGTTGGGCTTTTTGCCACCGGAATGAATTACCTGAAAATAAGTAGTTGAGGTTGTACCAAGTATTATCTCATCTGCATTCAGCACCACTCCTATAACACAGAGGAGGAAAAACAAAACCTCATGACATATGAGTGGAGGAAAGTAGAAGGAAGAAAAACATTTTGTATTGGGTGTAGCTTCTCTTATCTGGGTCTAATGCTCTCCACTAGCTCTATTTAAGTAAAGAGGTGAACTCTGTAAACGGATTAGCAGTAGGGAACAGACAGCTGTGTATAACTGGAAAATGGTTTTGATTTTCTATTTTTCCTGTAGTAGTTGTTGGAATTGGTTTTCCAAAGGGCAGTAGTGGCAGAACCTAGCCTTCACACTGTCTTTTCAGTTTCACACACAAGTCGTTCCACCAGATTTATTGTGAAGCAGTCCTGGTGCTGAAACCCACCTTTCATTCGCACAGTGCTTCTTGGAGAGCAATGGAGTTCTGTGTAGAGGGTGCTGCATAGTCAACGCTTTAGAAGATAGAGCAGTTTGAGCTATCAATTTCCCTTTCTCCCGGCAATGAAAATAGAATCAATTACAATTTACTTGAAGGTGAAACATGTTTCTTTGAACCAGCCCAGCCTCCCCTCACTCTAGACATACTCACCAATGGCAGAATTACTCAGTGCTTATGGGACTCAAGTCTCTGCCTGGACCAAAAAAAATCTTCAGGGACTTGCCACTCAGTGACTCCACCCACCAACATCAGGAATAATCCCTCAGGACACAGGGGGACACTTATGGAACCACATGGGGCATTAAATCCTACCCCCACCTGTGGAAGCCAACCCCTTGGATAAGAGATGGAGGCAGCTGCCAGCACACAGTAAGAACGGGGGGGGGATGGGATGCCTATCACCACTCTGATTGCTTTGCTTGTATGCTGTATCCCACCCACTCTCCCTCCATCTGTTCTCTGCCTTGTTAGGTTGAAGTCCCTTAGGGTCAGGGAATGTATTTTCATATGTGTTTGAACAGCCTAGTACAACGGATCCCCGGTCCTTATTGGGACCTCTGGGTGCTAACAGGAAATAAATACATACATAAATAATGCCCATATAAAAAACAAGGTTCTGGACCCTCACCCCACAGATCTCACCTGGTAATTCTAAACACTACAGAAGGCTTTCGAGCCCCACTTGGCAGGAGAAAGTGGTCAACGATCCCTTTGCATCTACCTCCCTCACTTATTGCTGTCCAGTTTCTTTTAGTGATGGTTGTGGCCATTCCTTCTCTCTGTTGTTTGTGCATCAGTTTCATCACAGTGATAGCTGGGGTTGGTGAGCAGGGGTGAACAGACTACTCCGCTATCCTGAAATTCAGACAAGGGTGGCTCATTGAAGTGACAAGTGTAATGGGATATTGTTCTTTAATGTGCTGTAGGCAACTATGTTGAACCTAGAGGCGAAGCCAGCCAGTAAACCCTACTGCCACGATGATTCCTTTCCTTACATAACTGCTTTGAAACAAATACGTAGATGTTTATTTTCAGGATTTCAGATAAGGATGTGTGCCTCAGTCTGGCTTTATTACACCTCATGGATGACAGAAGAGCAAAACTAACAAGCAATTCCTGGAGTCTCGCTTTAGATCTGTGCTGGGTGCTTTGGGCACCCGTTGTAGAGCATGTTGAGAAACAAAGCCAAAAATCCAATTAAAACCAAGTACTGTAATAGGCACATAATGTGAGTTTAATTACCAAAAAAAAAAAGACATTTCAGTATTATGTTTAAATCTATTTTCTGGGCTATTTTCCCTCCCCTTTCTTCTAATTCAACAGAGCCAGATATCTGGGATGGCAGGGAGAATGATAACACAACACTTTCCAACTCCCTCCCTCTCCTAAAGCAACATTGCTTCTTAGTTGTTTTGTTTTAAGGGAACTTTTGTAGGTAGGTTCACAAATAAATATATATGTAGTGTGGGGTTTGCATAAGCCCTGGGCCTTAGCCTAACTCGGTTCCCATGGAAGTGAGTGGTAAAATTCCATATACAAGTGACAGAGGTGCTGTCATTAGATACGAGTAAGAGCATAAGCACACATGCATAATGCAGAATTATTCTATGTTCTAATATACATAGGAACCTGGTGCAGTACTGTTACAAAGACAGCTGATGCACTGTTGCTATACATTGATATGCCCACAAGTGTCATTTTATTTCCACACACGTAGGTACATTTTGTTGTAGAACTGTTATATTCTGGTAATTATGTGAGCATTGGTCCAGATCCTCAGCACTGCTCCATCCCACTGCTGTGCATCTGACTCAGATGTCTGAGAATCCCTTGAAATAAAATATTCTGGGCCAATATTAGCATGTAGAACTAGGAGCTCTCATAAATACATTCTATTGGAATGCATCTCTACAATGGTCTAAATCTTTTGTAGTCTTTTCCTAGCATGAAGGCAGTCAGGTACGAGACCTGAGAAAGACAGAACAGCCTTTGTACTTGGATTTTCCACAGTCCTTCTCAGGACTAGAAGGAAAACCTCACTGATATGCATTTGCTAGTCCACATTCAGTAAAATGCACACAAAAATAGCAGTGTCCCCCCATTTTGTCAGTAAAGATTTAATAGTAGGGTGCTGGAGGAAGGCCTCAGTACATGTATAGTGCATTATGAATAAATAAAAACTAAGTTCAGACAATAAATCAAGAAGATGCAATTTGTGATGCAGCAACCTTGCTTTTCTTGTGCCAGTTCACCAGCAAATCTCTGACATTCAGTCACCCAGCACAGTTCTACTGCACTTCTCATCAAAGGGAATTTCTCCTGTGAAAGCAGTGGGGATTCCCATGTGCCACCAACCACAAATCAATACACTGGCACTCAAATTATGGTCAGAACTTTATTAAATGCCTTTTCAACCTGCATGAAAACACACGAACCCAACTGTTATCCAGTGGTGGACCCCATCCAACCAAAGCATGGACACCAAGTCTATTGTGTTTACACAATCATCAGCATTCAGCACTTCTATTTTTCCTGCCCAATGCTCATTTTGCAGCATAAGGACAGAAAACCTTACGTACCCTACAGGGAAAATTCATTATAGACACCAAATGCAATTATCTGTTATCTCAGCACAAATGACAAGGACCAAACTCACAATCTTACAGATACAAACAGCTACATAAATCTAATTTTTAAATACTATCTGTGGCCTTCCCTCCAAATCAAACACTAAAGAACAGACAGGCAGGAAGCTGTTCCTCTGTTTCTGTCTGGTTTATCCTTTATTCCCTCATCCAGGTAGTCCCAACCAATCAGAAGTTCTCTGTAGACTCTAAGCAACCAATGGGGAGGTTCTTCAACTGCCAGGTCAAGAGAAGGGATGTAGTGGTGGGTGACAATAGAGGGAACTTGCATTATGCACACGCATCACAGGCAGGTAGAACTCCCTCAAGAATGGATTGGGAAATGTTCTGAATGGAAAGGCACTGACTTCTCTATTAATCTTTCAGAAAAGATGCGTAACAAATCAATGTTAATGTACAAAGGAATTCTTAGAAAATTACCCGTTACATCTTCAGGGGAAAAGGTCTGTGTTATTGCACTGAATGCCAAAAGGATCATGAATGATTTACCAGCAATTGTCAGTTTTTACACCAAAGGTCAGAAACGCGTTCGAGTTTGTAAACAGTAAGAAAGAGATAAATAACACTTCTAATGTATTGCCCTGTCACTATTAATTCATTTGGTATTTGCTGTGATAGCACTGCTCCCAATGAATTTATTTGGTAATAATGTGGATGTCATCTGTATTTATGCTCTGATCTACTACAAAATTTCAGCCAGGAAAACAAATTAGGATCTTTGCCAGATGGAAATCACATTGTATAAATGTAAGAAAAGTTTTAACTTATTTGGAATAGGAACCTTAAAAAAAATGTTTAACTTCCCACAGCAGAAGGCTGTTTTATCACCCAAGAATTATCACCCAACATAACAGGATAGGTCTCCATGACAATATGGGGCTTGATCCAAAATCCACTGAAGTCAATGGGAGTGCTTCCATAAACGTTGATAGGCTTTGAATCAGGCCCATACTGTCTGTGTAGGTTGGTTGCTAAATATATTAACTAAAGAGCCTATGTCTCTTATTATTTTGAGAGAGAGTTATAGCTGAGTCAAGAGTGGAAAAGCTGATCATGAATATCTGTTCAAATCCAAAAGAAAAAAATTGATCTTTCCATATTTATGACCCCTTCATGTCCATGTTGGTTAAAATTTATCTCTGTATACAGAGCCAGACCGAGTTATATGAACTGCTTAAATCCCACTTAACCTCTATTTTGAAGATTCAAGTGGTGCATATGTCTTTTGGTGGTCTACTGCACTGTTGTGAATTACACGTATTCTGAGTTCAAAATTAAATACCATGCTGGACTTTCAACACATTCTTTGCCAGTGATCTGCAGACCAAAAAATAGCTGCTGCAAACACTAGGGAATTATTTCAAGATAGAATCAGGGAGAACTTTGCCACTGATTTCAATGGGTGCAGGATCAGCCTGATAATAATTTTGCACTCTATTCACAGACAATTCATGACTAAAAATAAGGGCAAACTTCATCAAATAACTTATTTATTGTGCAATATTTACTCAGATCTAACACATAAATTGGACTCATGGTATAAGGCAACTTTGTTTTACAGGCAGCCTCTTGTGATTTATGCAAGTCATCCCAATGGAATGCCAATAAAATCTTTATACCACACCATCATTTACTTGGATTATGCCACATATTTTACAGGGAAAAAAATTAGGATGGCTTTAGAGAATTTTATTGATATGATTTTTCATATCCTTCTGCCTGTAGAACCAAGATACATTAATACCTTGAGCCCAAGTGAACAGGACTGTGAGGAAGAAAAAAATTATTACAAATACATTTTAGAAACCTCTAAAATGACCTCAAATAGCTTGCCTATAAATCACAATATTGCATTTTCAAGGTCTGCTACCTCACTATTTATAAAAACTAGAAATCAATGCTGTATCCCATTGAGAAAGAGGGGTTTCTGGCCAGGGCCGGATTAACTTTTTGTGGGCCCAGCACCAAACATATTTGTGGGCCCCCGTGGGGGCAATAGGGCATGGCGCAGGGGGTGGGAGGGTGGGTCCCCAGAGCGAGGGGCCAGCTGGGGGCAAAGAGGCACGGTGCGGTGGAAGCTGCCCTGCTCCGCCACTGACACTCAATTGTATCAAGGGCCGCTGCATTTTCCAGATGGTTCCCAAGTTATTGTACCTGAATCCTGCCTTTAGTGCCAGGCTGAATATTGCTGCATCTCAGACAGGAGGAAATGTTAAATTTGGTGGGTAAAGAACAAAAACTTTCTTACCAAAACCTCAATGTAAGATCTCTAATATTACCATGCAGCAATGTGTTCCATAGATTAATTGTATGCTGTGTTTAGAGCAAAAATGCCTTTTATCCCTTTAAAATTTGTTGCCCTTTAGTTTGAAAAAAATGCAGCTGCCTACAAGCAATGTATATTTTGAAATATTCAGTGCATTTTATACTTTCACAGTTTATATTTGTAATTTTCTCTCATGCCAAATTTAATATATTCACCTAACAGTGATTTGAATGCCTTTAGAGCTTTTAGCAAATGTTAGTTATACAAATAGAAACTAACATTTACAGAATTCTTATGTAGAAGCTTATGAAATGTCATGCTTGTCTTATTAAGTAGTCCCCTAGCATCCTTTGTTACTTTGTGAAGAATGCACTTTGGCATCCCTATTTCATTTCAACTGTGATTGCATTAATAATAGCACCTCATGTTGTAGATGGGTTAATCCATTTCCCATTGGGGAGGACCAAGTGCAATTCACTGCTGACCAATAATCAGGAAACCTGCTGATCACATTACATTGCTTTACTGCAAACTCTGGCTATATTAATTTTTAATTTGTTTTGCACTTCTTAATTAAGTCCTATAAACAGTGGAAACATTTAATACGAATGTCAATTTAACAGTGTACAGTTATTCTGGCTTTCAGTAGCAGTATTCAGCAACTAAATATCCAGCTTCATTTTGTTAAAGAGGATTTTTCTTTCAAGCCCATAATTAATATTTTTCTTAATGTTCCTCAGGTGCAAAAGAAATCGCTCAGGTAGGAAAGGTCACCTTGATTTTCAGATACATATTTTGCATAGTTTTCTTATCTTTGTGTATTTCAGCTCTGCTGCTTGGATTTTAGTCATCAAATCTATTTGCTTTGGGATTAGCAAGATATCAACATGTTCAGGTTCTAGAAGATTAGTACTTCAAAGAATGTCACCAATAACAAAGAAAGAAAGCTTATCTGGAGCTTTATAAATCAGGTCTCATTAGCACAGTTGAGGAAAATACAAACAAATTTGGCATGGGATTACCCATGTATATTATCTTACAAAGGGATCATTTGTACAAAGTGATTTTCTCAGGGAATTCTTCTGTCATTTGCCATCAATGAGAAATGCCAATAGACTGTAGCTGCTTTTGCAGGGAAGCTCAGCCCACATCAATGATTCAATGCCTGCTGAAGGCACAAAATAATTTGCCAGTGCACTGTACTGAATGATATAAAAATATCATCCAGTGAAGGTTCATTGAGGGATGTGGGGAAATGAAGGGGTTAGTTAGATACAGAGGGGCAAATTTTCTGCCTTGTTCTTGCCCTTTGCAATACTCGGGCAATACAAAAAAGAGCATAGGATTGGTCAAACTGCATCAGACCAGAGGTCCACCTAACCCAATATCCTGTTTCCATCATTGGCCAGTACCAGATGCTTCAAAGGAAGGTGCAATAACCCTGCAGCAAGCAGATGTGGGGTAATATGACCCCATGCTAAGTCTCATTCTGATCTCCAATAGTTAAAGAATTGGCTTAAGCCCTGAAATGAGGTTTAGTATCCCTTCCAAAAATATTGTTTTAATTCTGATAACTCTGGATGATCTTATTAGTCACATAAATATTCAATAGATTTTTAAATAAGTTTTTGGCCTGAATGACTTCCTGTGGCAATGAGTTCCACAGTCTAAGTACACATTGTGTGAAAAAGTATGAATTTGCCATGTTTTAATTTTGTTGACTGTCCCCTTGTTCTTGTGAAGAGCTACAGACACTGACCATATCCTCCCAGCTGAGGATTCCCTTGGCATTTGGAAGTCATCAGTGATGTATAGCCAACACAACTGTCTCCTTTTCCTGCAGCCTCCAGCACAGGGGATGGGCATAAGAAGAGGAAGAGTGGCCAGAGCCTATTGAACTCTGACTATGCTCAGCTTGTAGAGGGTCCCATGGGGATTGCTGGCAGCTGACAAAGGTTAGAAGTCATAGCTCTCCTACGTTGCAATGGGACTGGACAGAGAATCAGATAGTTGTGACCAGCTTCCTTACATCCCCCACACTGAATGTAACATGATGAAGCACAGAATGTGGCTCAGTATATCCATCTCCCAGTGGCCTGAGGAACAGTCTAGTCCTGAAGTCAATGGGCATTTTGCCTGTAACCCTTGCCAGGCCGAGTTGATAGCAGCAAGGTACGGGTTCAGTACATAGGGGTCCCCTCCCAACAACACAACGCAAAACCGGCTCGAGCCCCCACCCAGTGTCCTGGGGAAATCTTACTCACACCCCTGGGCGCCTCAGAGAGGCAATACTTTCCTCTCGCAAGCACAGAGTCTCGGTGTAGCAGAAAATCTTTAATAACACGAGGTAGACGACATCACCATTAAATTGGGAAAACACCACAACTAGGGTTCATAGACCAAACCATGAGCAAAGACGCACCCCAGCAAATTGGGCCATGTCCTTTCCCTTTGGTTCTTGAGTTCAGCAACCCAAGAATCACGCAAAGTCCCAAAAGTCCAACAACCCAAAAGTCTCTGTCCCTGGTCAGTGCAGCCCCGGAGTTCAAAAGTTTATCTGCAGAGTTTTACCCCCCAGCCTGGGTGGAAATGGGGAGGGGCACAGGGAGTGTTAAGGGGCACCTTACATGGTCCGAGGCCAACTGCCCCGCCTCTCCGTGGGGTTCTGCTGCAGCCTTCACCGCGAGCCACTCCACCAGTCGCTCCGCTCCACCAACCATCCCGTGAGCCGCTCCAGCCATCCCACGAACTGCTCAGCTCTGCTCTGCTCTGCCAGCCGCTCAGCAATATAGCTTCAGGCCCCCACTACTAGTTAACACAGCTCTTTAGTGATTTCAGCTTGTAGTAGGGGAGGCTCACTGCTGGTGCACCATTGGCCCAAAGTGAATTCAGCTCAGCAGCCTGTAACTAGACTCCTGATGGAATCAAAATTAGCTCTGATATTCTACAGTGGAGAGAGGAGACAATGCAATTGGTGTTTCAGGCCCTCAAAGGGGGCACACGCCACCACATACAAATACCTATCCCCAGCCTCTCTCAATTCACTGGGTTTTGGAACCCATGTCTCTTGTCTAGCGAGTGCTACTTAGTTGATGGCGAGTCCCTCTGTCATAAAATAGTTCCACTGTCCTTGATTCACATAATCAGGATAACAACACTTTATTCTTCCTGCCCCAATAACAGAGAAACTGGGGATCCCACAGCAGCCAAAGTGACCATTTGGGCTGCTGTGGGCTCATGCTAGGTGGAGTGGGTGTGCCTATGCAAACAAGATCAGCCCCTGAAGTTCTTTTGCACAACTCACCACGATTCACCACCAGATGTCAGGGCAGAGCTCATCCTGACTCTGCTTACATGTCATTGGCTTCAATGATTAGCCCCAGTAAGTTCCCAGTTGACAACATTCACTCAGGGCCAGAACTTAACCTTTCATGAGGCCACAAATTCTCCCTCCCTTCCCCCTAAACCTCTGACGTAAATGGAATGTTATGTTTCTTAAATCCACTCAATGTTTCAACCCTGTGGCATTCCACAAGACTGATTCAAAAAGGGGAAAGTTACCAGAATAAGTTAATTATTTTAAAAAGCAACTGCACTGGTGACTATTTTTAGCATGAACTGAAGAATTCTTTTGTTCCAGTTGCAACCTACATGCTGACTCAGCTTTGCAGCCCTCCTTTTTGTTCCTTTTTCAAGTGGCTTTCTTAAACTGCAAGGATACCGAACAAAAGCAAAGTTAGGTTGTGTTATGCTGCTTCAGCCAAAATAGTGGGACAAATTTGTGGCTGGTGTAAATTGGTGTAGCAGCACTGGAGCTAGCTGAGGAGCTGGCTGATTATTTTCCTTTGCTTAAATGACATCATCATTTAGAGCCTGGATCTCATTTACATTAAGGCCCTTTTAAACTGCTGTGGCAGAGTAAAGAGGCCTTAAGTTGGGAGTACATTACATTGGCATAAACCAGCGTTAGTGTTATTGAGAATTAGGGCCAATACGTATGTGGGTTGAAAAGATTTGTTTTGAATGACCTAAGTCCAAAGAACCAAATTCTGCTCTCATTTACACTGAAGATCCTCTCCAAACTAACACAGCACAGGTGAGTCTAAAATTTGCCCCCAAAGACTTTTTTTTTGAAGCCTTGTCAGGTATTCACGATAGATTTTAAAAAGTATGTTGATCTCTATGTCTTTGTTCAGCTGTGTAACTCAGAGCTCAGAGCAGTCGAGTGGTTGCTATTCAATACAGTAGAATTACCATTTAACTGCAGTACTCCTTTTATTTGCTAAAATGCTGTAAGTTGAATAAGAATAATGATTGAAAACAAACATAACTACAGATTTTTCCTAGCTAATAGACCAGTGCTTCAAATTAACCAAGAATCATCTCTCAACTGGGAATGAAGGAGCATAGTTAGATTAATGACTATTTACTATTTATTTAGATTTATAGAAGTGTTAAAAAAGGACACATCAATATAGTCTAGATATCCCTAACATGACTTTAAAATAGATCACAAATAATACCCTATCTGCAGGAGCACAATTTAATACAGCACAACACAAGTAAACCTGGTAAGTTAAAACTCAAATCCCTCTCCTTCGCCAACACTTTTCTCTCCCCCTTCCCCCTCCAATTTTCAAAACCTTAAGGAAAGAATGAACTTTGCAATGGACCCAAGATGACGTGAAGGAAACTATCAAGAACACCAAACTTCTTGACCTCATTCAGAATTAAAATATCCCTCCAAATACTCACAGTTTCTCCTATGTTGTCATTCCCCAGAAGTACTGCATGTGGATAAGACAGCCCATCCTGATATTGTATCCCTGCCAGTGGAATGCTGCATAGAAAATCAGAAAGATGTATATTGAACTAGTGATCTAACAATGAAGAGACGAAGAAACTGCACTTTCAACAAAGATTGTTCAGTGTCCTTGTAGAACACATGTTCCCTCTATATGGATGTCCTCAACCACCACGGTCAATAAGTGTCCACAGAAAATATTGTAGACTTATGTAATTTGTCTAGACTGTATTTTCAAGTGACATCCAACATGTCATGCAGAAACAGATTTTAACGGTGTGACTTAAGTCATCCAAATGCAAGACTTGAAAAATAAAAGTTTCTTTTATGACAGGTGGAAAAAAAATCTCAAGAGACATTCAGTATATTTCAAATCCCAAAGGATAACAGACTGCTTTTGTTTGATTTGACTCTGTAAAAATTAAATCAATTTCTACAAGTATTCAGACAGATCTGTTGGAACTTCAGGCTCCTCTGTTCATTTAAGCCTAGCAAGTGATTTTTGAGTAATTCAAAATAGTTGCTCACTCGAAGTTTACCTCCACTACTTGCAGATGTTTGAGTTTGTGTCTGTTTTTTTTCTAATTTAGACTAATAAAAGGTACATTGGCAGGTATATCACGACTAGGAGAAAACTCAGGCTTTGAGCTGCCATTGTGTTTATTTTTTGAATTATCTTGTGATACATAATACTTCATATGCTGAATAATGATTTCGGTTTCATTATTTATGTGAAATGAGTTTGTGTGATCTGAGTCCAATTCCTAGCGGACAGGTGTTTATACCAAAAACTGTTTCAACAGTTGACACTAATTGACTCCTTCTGTCCCAAGGCTTGTGAACAGTTTTGGCAGAGGTCAAGCAGTGAATGAACACAGAGACTCTAACAGCTCACTGACTCCATTATCATTAAGAGAGTTTGATAAGGAAAATTAAAATTAAAGATGAAAATATAAAACCAAAAGGGAAGATTCCTTGAGATAAAACAGTGAAGATGTTTGGGCCAATTGGGACAATGGAAGAAGCTATGGAGAAAGCAGAGAACAATGGCACAGGGGTGTTAGAGAGATAAATGGACAAATCATGCAGGAAGAATAGTTCAATTAGAACTGCTTGAAAAACCTGGACATTTTAGGGGTGGTTTTCCAACAATTTTTCAACAAAAACTCGAAATTCAGAATATTTTGACCCTTCCATTTTTTGTCAAAAGCTGAATGCTTTTCACTCCACCGCAAACTGAATTTCTGATTAAAAATGCTATTGAAACCTTGAAATTCAGAAAATTTCCTATCAGCTCTAATTTTAACTTCGAGTCAACAAATGCTACCTGATCACAGCATTAGAAATCTTATTACTCTCAAAGAGGTGCAACAACAGCAATTCAGAAAATCTCTAAATCTGATAACCAGGTTCTGCTGATTTCATATGGATGGGAAGGAATATCAATTAAACTCTAATAAAAAAATACCGCAGTACATTATGGAGTTTTCTTTGGTAACCAGGAGAAACTCCCAGAGAAATCCATTCCAGAGAACAGTAGACAGAAAGTTGACTGACTTTTTCTTTCTGTTAGCATTTAAAATAGGGAGTGACTTTTCTTAGAATGAAAGATCCAAAAGCAGCATTCAACACTTCTGCCTTGATGGAGCTCACAACAGGAATGGTGCATTTGAAATGCAGACTATATCCCAATCATCCCCTCAGAAGTGGGAGTAAGCTATCTCCAATTTTTGCAAAGGGACTGCTGAGTGCAAAACACTGCAAGCTGGGAATGTGCTGCTTTATCCAACTACATTACAGAGTGGCAGGAAAAAAAAAAACTTCCATTAACTGAACCAGAAGTGAGGGAGGGATGGAGTATGTCTCCAATCCCTAATACTCTTAATCTCTTGATGACCAATTTACTACACCACTGAACATCAAGAGTGATAAAAGATGGAGCAATTATTAAGGCATATGGAGGGAGAAATGCATTGAGAGTTAGTCTTGCTTCCTGAGCGCATTTTTAGATTACTAATATTAAAGGCCAAAATCATGGACCCACACCTGCGGAGAGTATGCCAAAATCTCCTGTAAGTGATTAGGATCAATATGAGACTCCTGAATTTAAGCTAATTAAATACCAACGACAGTCTAGAGGAAAACCAGGTAGTCTTTTGAAAACAAGTCAAAATTTGCAATAGAGAGATGTGTAAAATATATACATTTTCAAATGCTACAGAAGGGAAGTTTGCAATAAAAATGGATGTTTTGAATGGCATCTGTAGAGAGAAGGGTCAGACGGCTTTCAAACCATGGCCTGCATTAGGTGTGGGCAGGGAGAGGTGAGTAGAAGCCACGATGCTGTGGGAGTCGTGCCTGTGCCAGCCCAGTCCTGCTAGCTGATGCAGAAGGCAAGGAGCAGGGCCACAAGCAGCCATATGAACACAATGTTCTGCCCTCATCCCAGCCCCTTTCAGGAGGCTAAACAAGCTGGGAGCAGAGCGTCTCTCCAATGGGACTGTCCCCAGATCTTGCCCAAGGGCACAAGGATAGGGGAGGAAGTTTCCAGTCTCCTTGTCCCATGTTTCTGTTTCCCTCCCTGCATCGTTACCTGGGCAAGGATGGCACAATCCAGCCAATTATTTTAAAATTATTTAGATGTTGCTGTTTTTAGTGAGCCTGGCATTCACAAGTCTCCCTTAACAGCATAAATGAATGGGCAGCTGGGAACTCAGTATAGAGTAAATGGCTGTATTGTCATAGCAAGTGGTGCATAATACAAAGCTAATAGGCCAACCATTACATTATTTTTACATTCTGAACATTGATGAGAGAGTCTCAGGAGTTTGGCCCAGTTCAACAAGGCACTCAAGCATGTGTCTCACTTTAAGCATGTCAGCAAGCCTACGTTTAGCAGATCAAGTTTGGGCTTAAGTACTTTGCTGAATCTGGGCCTTTATGGAGTTCTGAAGGATTGTGTAGAACCTTAGAAGTTATGTTCTCGGGCAAGAGTTACAAAGCCTCTGGTAAACACATTCACAGAAATATTTTCAAGACTTTGGCTTTCTGCAAACATTCTCCTGAACTAAAAATCAGCTGTGCATGTGAATGTGCATCCAAAAAATATGTGAATATCATCCAAGCATGTTCATATGCTATAAGGCTATTCCTCCAGGACAATTAAATGATTACATTCATGGGCCCGGTGTAAGAATCTGAACAGAAGAGAAAATTACATCTGTTTCTTTCTTGCTGACTGAGGGAGACGATTTCCGATAGGTTGACCATGACCATCTCCATTGTTCTATATAAGACATTGAATTTCTGAGTGGCCCTCGGGGCGGTAACCATGTGCTAATACATAAATGCCTTTAATTTTGGAGATCCCCCCACTGAAAGCTGCAATGTGCTGCCAAAACATCTTTGTCTGCTGAATGATAAACACTGCTGGGTCCTGAGAACCAACAGCAGTAGCAATGCCACAATCAAAAATGTTTCATCGGCTATCATCTGCTCTCTCTCCAGCTATGTTTAAAATGTTAAATGAATGGTTTTAACAGTCCAGTGATTCTAGACAGATATATGGGCATACAATCCAGTTTTTATGCCACTACGTTGAGTATGGACATTGTTATGCCTCCTGAGAAAAGTTTCTTTTTTAAGGCATTGATTTACAAAGTGCTGAAGCACATGCTTAACTCTAAACATATGGAGAAGCACCCGTGAAATCAATTGAGCCTATACTTAATTGCTTTGCTGAAAAGGGATGGACATATATCTTTAGAAATAAGCACATGCTTAAGTGCTCTGCTGAATTGGAGGTTAAAAACATTGGATTTCTCTTGCTCTCCCCTTTATGACATACCATTCATTAAACTGGCATTTATGACTCAACATACGTAGTATATGATCCTCCATCCACAATTTTATTGATACTATTCCAATGCCATTTAGTTTATAGTGATGCAATGCTTAAAGAATGTTGTGGCCCTGTGCACTGTGAAAATTGGGAGCCTTCCTTAAAGTGCCCCCATACCATACTTACCCCTCCTCCCACACACACATACTCGAATGCCCCGCCCATGCCACATATACCTCAGCAAGTCTTCACCAGCCCCCACTTATCCCGATAGCTCCCATACGCATCCCAGCAGCCCTGATATACATCCCGCTCACTTCAGCCCCTGACATCTCCCACTCACCCCCAACAGCCCAACCCCACCCTCCATTTCTCCTACAGCCCCTACAATTCATCCCACCACCCCCAACAACTCCCCACTCACTTCCTAGGCCACCAGCAATTCACTCCCAGCCCTTCACTCACTGCCCCTGGGACTCTCCTGGCCACTCAGCAGCATGGCCCTGACTCAGGGCTCCATTCCTATCCCAGACTACGGCGGCTCCTCCTGATCTGCCTGGCTTCTCTTGTTTCCATTGCCCACCCTGCACTCACAGGGCCCCACACTGCTCAGGTTTGGAATGGCTGCCCCTTTGTCATGATGGAGTGGTGGCCAGGCCAAATTCGAGTGAGCGGGGTTGCGACCTGGCACATGGAGTCTCAGTGTCTCTCAGTATTTCTTTTGGAGGTTGTCCTCCAGTGACGCAATAACATTTTATTTTTATAATAAAAATGGAGCGATGCCTTGTTTGCTGCTAGTATGAAATGGCAGATATTAATTCCTGCTCAACAGCAGTATATGAGTTTTCCCCACCATGCATCCAAATAGATTACCCTGTGTTTATCTGTGGTTTTGTACTTCCAGTACAACAGAGATTCAGAGTCGTGCAACATTTCTGGCAAGGTGACTGATGTTATTTCGTGAGAACATTCTTTCCATTAGTGTCAACTGCAGCCCCTACACTTCCTGTTAGCCCAGCACCAGGGGAAAAGAATCCTTATTACTAATATTTTATAGATGGAAAAAGAAAAAGTTACGTTGAGTAAATGTTTGGATTAAGGGCAGAGCTTTATCCATATTTCACATTTCAAACTTTGAACTTATTTTCAAGATCCGTTGCACTAGAATAAATATATGCCTAAATCAAAGAATACAGCATGCATTTCTTACTTGCAAAGCACATTATAATTTCTGGAAGAGTTTCTCTTATTAAAAATCCATATCAGAATCCACTCTTTCATTTTAAAGTGCTCAGTATGTGGCTGCATGTCAGAAGGTTTGACATTTATTTGACTATTGACACAAATTGTACTCATCTGTGATTTTACATGATAGACCTTTCTGCACATAGACTTCAATACAGCAGAGCACTGAAGGCCACCACTCAGGAAAAAGAAGAGGGGGGAAAAGCTTTCTCCAAAGCCCACTCAAGGCAATAAGAAACTCCCATTGACTTTGGATTGGGCCCAAAGCAAAAAGCACTACAGGTTTCCTGAATGTCAACAAACTTGGCTCTGTGGGATTAAAGATGTGTGTCATAGTCACTGGGTCAAATCTATGACACCAGAGTCCTACCTGATTAGAAGCTGGTGTGCTGGATATCTCTGCTCTCAGATATGGCTTTGTATTCCCATAACTCTAAAGCCTCGCTGGACCATTTTTTGATCTCATCCACTGTGAATTTATACAAATGTAACCCCAGTGAACTCCACAGAATGATCCTGGATTTACACAAAAGTAAATTAGATCAAAATCTGTACCTCTGTATCTAAATTCCCTTATCTGTACCTTACAGGGCTGTTGGGAGAATGAATTGGTTAGTGTTTATACACAGCAATAGAAATGTTGAGTATTTTTATTCAATATGGCTTTCTGATTTTCAAACAAACGTTTTGGGCTATTAACCCACAATGGAAACTATGGCCTCTGGAGATTTATGGGGGGGGTCTTGTCTACACTTGAAAGTTGTTTCAGATTAGGGTAGGACATGACTTTAAAGTGCAATATCTATTTCTGAATAACTCCTTGTGTAGACAAACCCTTAGAGCGAAATTCTTCAGTCGGTTATAATGCTGTTTATCCATGTTAACACCATTGACTTCATTGAGGTCACTCTGGACTTACATCAAGGGGAAAAAGAGTATAATTTGGCCCTAAGCAATTACATGGTATACAATTTCTCTCCCACTAAAACATAAATGCAGCAATTTCTCAAATACAGCCAGATTCTGCCACCTTTATTCATACAAATAACACTTCCTTTTAAGAGTTGGCCTACTGAGTCCAGGGAAACTATTTGCATGATTATTTAACAGGAGGAAGAGTGGTAGAATTGGACCTTTAGAGTTCTAAGACACATTTCAGAAGTATGGTTTTGTGGCTGCTACACTGACATGACAGAGTAACATCATGACTGAGGGCTTATTACACAGTGCTTTACTCTGCGCTAGTATGTCGCCCGCTAACTGGCCTGTGTGGACCCTGCTGGTGGGCACTAAAAGTTCCATATTGCACATTAACACAGTCCCATTTCAAACAGTACTATGTTAACGCGCACGAGGGAACTTTTTGTGCACACCAGGAGGTCCACACGGGCCAGCTAGTGTCTGACATGCGAGCGTAGTCTAACATTTACATGCCTCTGGTATGGACTGAAGTAGATTAGGTTTACAGTTCACACTGTCAAGGATCCATTTAGTAGAACAGTTGCTGTCGTAAGTACTAGTGTTTGTGGTTCAATAGTCCATCAAGCAGATGCTTGCTCTAAGAAAAGCCTGTTTTAAATACTCAACCACTCACCCCTGTGCAAAACCCAAGTGAAAAACCCAGTTGTATTGGGGACCTACGTTAGGGCTGGCATAGCTGAGTCTTTTCTATCAACCCGGAAACAGAGCATATACACAATTGTGCTGTATCAACTACCAGCCTTGCAGGAACCCAGGTGTGTGTGGGGGGGAATTATCCAGCAGATCCAGGTAGTTTGAAATTCCACTAGCCACATCACTGCAGGAAAGATGGCAACATCACACCCTAAATATGGTTTATAGAAAGGATACTCAAAGCCACAGGTAGAATTGCAATCCAATGGGAAAGTGTACTTGTCTGCGAGGTGCTGCTAGAGACATAGCAGAGCTCATATTTGGGAACACAGACATTATACATGCAAATCAAATACCCTCTTGGCCAGATTCCACACTGCTGGCACTCTGAGGTGCAGTATTAACCTGCATGTGTTGTCAGTGAAGGGGGAGGACAGGCAAGGTTCCTATTGCTCTCCTCCCTCAAGTGTTTCAGGGGGGAGGGCAGGTTTTCATCTCTGCCAGATGTTCCACAGAAACTCACTGGGGAGGTGGTCAGTAAAGATGCACTGAATCAGAGCAGCCCCCTGTTGCCCCAGCCATACTGCTCCCCATCCATTGCTGCTCCCTTTGTGACCTGCGCTGATTGCAGTGCTTTCCATAGCTACAACCTTCCTTCCTTCCTGGCAGATGTGGTGCCCCAAAGACTCTGTACCTAATGGTAACTGGCACAGAGCCAGGATCAAATCTGCCCCAATAAAAGTGACACACTCTTCAGAGGTTTAAAACTGGCTGCACCATGCAGTATAAGAAATACGGCCACATGCTATACTTGAAATATTGGTGTGCATCTTAGGAAAACACAGTAATATGGATAAGATGCTGTTGATCACTGCACATGAATTCCCTCTTCACTTCCCCTTGCACAATCGGTCAGGCTTTACAAAAGCTACAAATCTAAGCAAGCTTGCTACTGCCACTCCACAAAGAGCAGATAAGGAAGAACTGAGATAGTATCCACTGGATGTTTCAAGGGCTCTCTGAGTAATGGAAAATGATTAGTGCTTTCCAGAAGAGGTGGATCTGAGGCTGTATGTGACATCCGCTCCAATAAACAGCTTGCATATCATCTTACATGGACTTCTTTAGTTGTTTTTTGAAGATCACTCTAATAACTAGCCAAAATGATACTGGCCCCAGATCAACATCCATTTTTGCTTACTAGGGAAAAAATAGACTGCATGGAGGAGGTTTTTGAAGCAACTAACGTTATTGTAGTACATTTGGTGAACAACTTAACTACAGTGAAACTGAAGCAGCATAATAAAAGTACATTAAGGAATCAAAGGAGTGTATTTTTGGTATCTGCTTTAATCTCCTGCTCAAAAACACTACTACAATGGTTTTTTTTCTCTCATGGTGAAATTCGTTTAGATCCTTGCAGAGTTTATGGAGAAGGTCGTTAGCTGCCCATCAGCTATGAGGAAGAACCTCCTTCCTTACTTATAGTGATAAGCAAAAACTTTGAATTAGATCTGGATTTCAAACACGGGAAGTTGGAGGTGTCTAGGTCTGTCCCGACTGAGTATTTAGAGGAGAATGCCACAAATGGAGAAAACCCCAAATGGGCACAAACTGCAAAATTGGGATCTGGCTTTTGAACATCCCAAAGCTCAGGGGAGTACTGATACTGTGTTTGCTTCAGCTTGCTACAAAGCTAGGAGCCATTTGTGAACTTTGATCTAGGTCTGGGTTTGGATCTGGCTGTTTGATAGAGAAGCACGCAGATCAGGAGAAGGAGATCCACATCACAGTTTCACTTTAGACTAACCTCTGAATTTAGCCCTAGATTTGATGCTTATTTTAAGGAGGGAATTTTTTTCTTATCACAGCTCCTAGTTTTTTCTTGTTAATCCAAGTGGAATTAGTATTACTGAAGGTAAACACTTTGTTGTTTCAATAATTTGGTGGGATTACATCATCAATGGTTATTCACCTTTCTACACCGATGATGTAAATTTATCAGGATTCTATTGGTGGTTGGTTAAGATTCTGTCATGGTTGTTTTCAGTTGGTCTCAAACTTCAAAGAAACCCTAGTACCATGATGTCACCACCTGATAGCACTTACATCATGTTTTTGCGCTTTAGATGGATTGTGTTGTCTCCTCTGGAGTTCATTTCAGATCACTTTCAATTTCCTGTCTTATGACATAAATAGTCCCTGGAGAAATAATGATGTTTCATGCTCTCTGTTAAAGTGACCAAGCAATGCACTACAACCCACACTGGTTGACTCATTCCAGCCTCAATAAGCAACCTTTCGTGTTCTGAATGACATCACCCTACTCTGAACTGCTGTAAACTTGAATGATCAAAGTTCCATGGGTTGAACCAAGTAATTTCAGGTTTGTAAAGAAGAGTTAATGCCTGTTTTGGAATTAGAAGATACTGAAGAGAGCATAAAGCAAAGCTGAGTGGTTGCACACAAACACTCTAAATTGAGCTAAGATGCCCTCTTATACAAACAGGGCGTTCTCAGAGCTATGAAGAAAAACAACGGTACATGTTTATGATAACTTTTTTGTAGATGCTTTGACTTATTTTATATTTATTGCTTACAAAAAATATTTTAGACTGACAGTCCTGGAGACTGGCTTCCTCTCTCCTCAGAGCTGGCAGAGCATAAGCAAAGGTATACTAAGGAGAGCTAAACCAACATAACATATATTATTAAAGTTTTATACCTAAGATAGAAAGGAAAACACAGAGAGAGAAAGAGGGGGGATCTCACCCACTCCATGAGGCTTGAACTGGTCGGGGTTCCCAGGTGATGGTGGTAGCAGAGGGTCCTGAATGCTGGAGACAGGCAGAGCCCCCAGCACGATCAGTCAGGAGAAGATGGAGTTCCAGTGGAACTGATGCATAGTTTGGATCTAAGCATCAGAACCCTGACTACAGGGTGAGTAGGGATTTTTGTAGAGAAATTGCAATTGTTCAAGGGAGAACACTAGATTTGTTTCTAGGTAAACTGATGACTCAAGGGTTTTCTTTAGACTAGACAATAGGAACTGATCACTCTTGGCTATGGGTGGTGTTTTCTTCCAGGGAGCTCACAATGCAACTAGGCTACTTCAGTATTTGGATATCAATTAAGGATTCATTACTAGAATTGGTCTGATAATTGCTGAGCTAGGTATGTGCAGCCATAGGTTCATTAGCATCTGGAGCAGAGATTCCCATGATGCAGTGCTTCCCTGCTTTTTCTGGTCCCAGAGTTCAGTGTGGTTCTCTGTTCTCCATTCTGTATGTAAATTGAGATGTCTTCCTGTCTCATCTTTCATGCAGATGAGGCTAGGGGAGTTGTCTCTGCTCTCCATTCTGTATGCTAATGGAGATGTCTTAATCTTGTCACCCTTGTCAGGAGGGGTCTAGGTGTGTCACCCAACGCCCTTCACTGCTCTCTGCAAGTTTTTTCCTCTGATGGGTTTTAGTTTAAGCAGAGGTGGGGGGGGGTCTTTCATGAGTCAGGCTGGATACTGCACCCTGGTTCCCCAAGAACACAGAGGTGTCTGGTATCAGGGGGTTGGCACTGGAGGTTACTAGAAAGGACAACAGGACTCCATTCTGGGGGTCAGAAGGTGAATCCATCCCTCAGTGGTGGGCAGGTGCTGGGTGGAAATGCTGCTGGTTCCAGGTGCCCTTAATTCCCCCTGATTCCTCGGGGCGTTTGAGTCTCTGACAGGTCCTCGTTCCCCTGCAGCAGGAGGACGTCACGGCCAAAGTGATGCACCAGCTCCGCATCATCCGGCACTTGGGCCAGGTGCCTGAGGCACTGCGGGGGCTGTGCCTCTGAGGCCACCAGCAACTCCTGCTCCCTGCTGCAGGTACTGCTCTGGCTCACTGTAAATGGGGAGCTACTGGAAGGGGAAATGGAGCCCCCTGGCACTCACTAAAAGGGAAAGTGGTGGATTCTCCATCTCTTGATGTCATTTAATGAAGACTAGATGCCTTTCTGGAATGTGTGTGCCCAAAAAGTAACTATTGTACTATACAGGAAGCCTATGATATGCAGGGGGTTAGATTAGATGCTCTACAGGTCTCTTCTGGCCATAAAGTCTACTAATTTTGTTAAAACTGAGTGTAGCATTGGGAGCAGCCTCTGATGTTTTACTGTCTAGCCGGCTTGCTTCTTAGAATGAACACGCATTGGGTGGGGTGATCCACAGAGAGTAGCTCAAACCTTCAAAGTGTCAGGCCAGCAGCAGGACATTAGCACTTCAGGGGATGGGTGGGTGTGGCAGTGACATCACAAAGGCCTTTTGCAGGACCTCAGCCTATTGGTCAAAGGTGTTAGGGAGGTGGTGACCTCACAGAGAGATGCTGACATCAGCCAGGCAGGACGGGGCGCAGGGCCAGGGAAACCTCAGAGACCCCTGTGGCTTAGCTTCAGCAAGTCTCCTTCTCGGGGTCTCTCTTTGAGGACTGAGAGAGTATTAGGGTTCACGTATGTGAGTGCGAGCAGGAGCCTCTTTCGAGTTTTCTCCTTTCCTTTTACTGATTTTACTAGAAAACAGACGTCCCTGTTTAGAAGGTAAGAGCCTCCAAGAGGTTTTGGAACCTGCTCAGTCTGATCCATCTGGTGCCAGCTGAATTCTAGGCATGGAAAACACTAGTTTAAGGTGGCAGAATTTTATTCCCTCTCTGGGATTTTGTCCCGTAGAATCACTGGGGACATTAGGGTTTGTCCTTTTCATTTTACCTTTTCCTCCATCCCTCCTTCCTTTCTCTTCATCTCTTACTTCTTTTGTCCTTTCTCCTGTTCCCCTCCCACCACCAGGAGGTGTGAGTGTGTGTGTGTGTGTTGCTGGGGGTGCTCTTCACCTCCCCTTGTGGGAAGTTCATCCAAAACTGTGGGATTGAAATAGTGCTTGGACTCCACTGACACTAGATGCTGCCATCCTGTGGCTTAGCATTAGTGTCTGGGATGACTTGGGGCAAGATCTCAACCTCCCCGCAACCCACTTCACTGCTGCCAGAATCCCTTCTGCCCCCCCTGCTAGAGCTGCCTCCCTGCCCAACCTGGGTGGGGGTGGAGAAGAGGGTTCTGAGAACTTGAGCTGTGGTTTGGAGATGGAACAGCTGTCAAGGGCACTGAGGGGGAGGTAGCAGGAGCTCACCCTACAAGGAGGGGGGTTGGCACTGGAGGTTACTAGAAAGGACAAGAAGACTCCATTCTGGGGTTCAGGAGGTGAATTCATCCCTCAGTGGTGGGCAGGTGCTGGGTGGAAATACTGCTGGTACCAGGTGCCCTTAATTCCCCCTGATTCCTCGGGGCGATTGAGTCTCTGACAGGTTCTCGTTCCCTTGCAGCAGAAGGACGTCACGGCCAAAATGATGCACCAGCTCCGCATCATCTGGCACTTGGGCCAGGTGCCTGAGACACTGTAGGGGCTGTGCCTCTGAGGCCATCAGCAACTCCCGCTCCCTGCTGCAGGTACTGCTCTGGCTCACTGTAAATGGGGAGCTAGTGGAAGGGGAAATGGAGCCCCCTGGCACTCACTAAAAGGGAAAGTGGTGGATTCTCCATCTCTTGATGTCATTTAATGAAGACTAGATGCCTTTCTGGAATGTGTTTTCCAAAAAAGTAACTGTTGTGCTATACAGGAAGCCCATGATATGCAGGGGGTTAGATTAGATGCTCTAAAGGTCTCTTCTGGCCATAAAGTCTACTAATTTTGTTAAAACTGAGTGTAGCGTTGGGAGCAGCTTCTGATGTTTTACTGTCTAGCCGGCTTGCTTCCTAGAATGAACATGCATTGAGTGGGGTGATCCACAGGGAGTAGCTCAAACCTTCAAAGTGTCTGGTCAGCGGCAGGACAATAGCACTTCAGGGGAGGGGTGTGTGTGGCAGTGACATAACAAAGGCCTTTTGCAGGACCTCAGCCTATTGGTCAAAGGTGGTGGGGAGGTGGTGACCTCACAGAGAGATGCTGACATGAGCCAGGCAGGATGGGGCGCAGAGCCAGGAAAACCTCGGAGACCCCTGTGGCTTAGCTTCAGCAATTCTCCTTCTCAAGGTCTCTCTTTGAGAGAGTATTAGGGTTCACGTAGGTGAGTGCGAGGAGGAACCTCTTTCGAGTTTTCTCCTTTCCTTTTACTGATTTTACTAGAAAACAGACGTCCCTGTTGAGAAGGTAAGAGCCTCGGAGAGGTTTGTAACCTGTTCAGTCTGATCCACCTGGTGCCAGCTGAATTCTAGGCATGGAAAACACTAGTTCAAGGTGGCAGAATTTTATAGCCCACCTGGGATTTTGTCCCGTGGAATCACTGGGGACATTAGGGTTTGTCCTTTTCGTTTTACCTTTTCCTCCATCCCTCCTTCCTTTCGCTTCATCTCTTACTTCTTTTGTCCTTTCTCCTGTTCCCCTCCCACCACCAGGAGGTGTGAGTGTGTGTGTGTGTGAGTGTGTGTGTTGCGTGTTGCGGGGGGTGCTCTGCATCTCCCATTGTGGGAGGTCCACCCAAGAAAGTGGGGCTGAAATAGTCCTCGGACAGTGATCACTACCGGTGACCTGGGCCTTCCTTTGGGCTCTCTGGTGAGAACTCTCAGCCTCCCGCCCCTCAGTCTCTACCCTGATTGGTTGAGCAGGGGGTTATTGACAGGGAGGAGACTCAGGTCCTTTTTGTTCTCTTTTAAGAACAAGTAAATAAGTCATAACCAGTCATCTGTTTGACGAATTTTGCTGCTTCTCTACATTAATTGTCTCTGCGCAGTTCATGAAGTGTTGTTGGTCTGGAGCTCATTTGAGAGCACTTTATTCAGGCTCTGGCTTCGGCAGGGATGGGGAGGGACCAAAAAGGCTGGTTAGTGAGAGGCTGCCTTGACCCCAGACTCACGCCTGCTCCCTGCTCGGTTCCAGGCTGTCCAGGCTCCTGAGGAGGTTCAGGAAGAAGGCTCTGCAGGTGGCCCCAGAGCCTGAGGGAAGCAGCTGCCATCTTCCCCAGGAGCAAAGCGGCTTCTCCGTCCCTGCTGGCGGGGAAGGAGCTCCCGGCCGAGTGAGGAGGTGGAAGTGCCCAGCCTTCTGGCAAAGGAAACCCGCTCCCGGCGCAGGCGCTGAGGTGAGAGAGCCACTGGCCAGGCCGAAATGGAGCTGGCCCAGGATGCGGCTGGGCAGGCAGGACCCAGCCCACAAGGGGAGCCGGGCAGGGTGGCTCTGGGGCTTGTTGCGTGGGAAGCACCGGCCCCAAGAGCCCAGCCCTGATTCTCAGCAGGAGGCATCGCCCTGCCTAGTCCCTGAGGACCTTCCAGCCTCCCCACGGCAGGAGGTGGAGGATCCCTGTCGCAGCACCAGCAGCTCGGCCCACTCCCCAGGGGACAGCAGCAGCACCTGGGACTCAGGCAGTAGTGAGGCCGATGGGCGCTGCTGCTTTGTTCCAGGTGAGGAGCCAGGCTGGGCTCAGGGAGCAGTGAGGAGGGGGCTGTGAACACCCTGGGCCACGCACTCGACCAGTGCTATGGGGGAGGGTCCCCAGCCCAAGTGTCTGGTCTGAGCCACGTGAACCCCACTGACACTAGATGCTGCGATCCTGTGGCTTAGCATTAGTGTCTGGGATGACTTGGGGCAAGATCTCAACCTCCCTGCAACCCACTTCACTGCTGCCAGAATCTCTCCTGCCCCCACCTGCAAGAGTCCCCTCCCTGCCCTACCTGGGTGGGGCTGGAGGAGAGGGTTCTGAGAACTTGAGCTGTGGTTTGGAGGTGGATCAGCTGTCAAGGGCACTGAGGGGGAGGTGGCAGGAGCTCACCCTACAAGGAGGGGGTGTTACCAGATGTGCCCATTTCTTTGGGGTATGCTCATTTATTCGGGTTACTCTTCTGGGGAAGGGGGTTCTGTAATTCTATCAATGTACTGCTTGTGTCACTTGTGTTTTCATATGAAGCTCTACTTCTCCCTTCTGCAAGTCCCCTCCCAGTGGAGCTATCCTGCAGGACCTAGGCTCCCTAGGGCTGGGTTACTCCAGCCCCAGAACCGGATGAACACCCAC